>NC_136487.1:136282682-136322682 GCF_053919585.1 Euprymna scolopes | reverse complement strand
CTTTTTTTTTCAATGAACAAGGATTGTAATGTTTTTTTCTTTTTTACGAATGACCTAAACCGTTTTCGTTAATGAAAAGCTACAATGTAAAATGCACCGACAAAACTGCTCATGATCAATACATTGAAAGCGCGAATGATATTTTGAGCGTTTGAGATCACGGCGACCTGTGAATCAGATTGTTTTTCTATGACTGTCGGCTCCAGGCGCCTCTTAAAGACTGGGTAGACATTGTGATCAAAATCGGGGATCGTAATAGTTTCAAATCTCCCATTAGTTTCGCTGCCTTTTGTGCGATTGAAATACAAGTAACGATAGAGATCGCTTTTATAATTGTCCGCATGGTTCATATAATACGGAATTCCGCCTAACGCCTGTAACAAGAACGTATCCTTCGTTGTCGTGCGCTTCAAGTCGAAGTATCCCGTTTTTCCGTATACCAGCCAGAGAAGGTCAGCAGTGGCGTTGTAGGTAACCGTTATATTGCCAAACATACGATTTCGATATTTGCCCGCGTAAAGATTCGGGTCGTAATTATCTTCGTCTCTTTTTTTGCCGCCATTTGCGTGACCTAAAATTGAAAACAACAAAAAGGTTAAAAATAGGTCCTATGTAATACCGATTTAATATTGCATTTATATATACAGTAAAATCATTTATATACTAACTAATACTTTATAAACAAAAACTATCAAACTTATCATCAGATAACCTGAGCTTTTGGAAAGGCATATATAGTAAGGTCCATTCATACGTCACGCTTTTCATTAAATAACTGAAATAATGCTTTTGTCGGTAAAACTTCTCACACGCACACATTCATACGCAAAAGCTGCAGCTGACGTTGATCAATTTAAACCGGCCATTAAGCATTCCATACGTTAGCTTTTGTGATTTCAAAGTTTTGCATGTCGATGTGATTAAGCGAAGGCATAGATGCCAGTTCCTTCTTTTTCATTTTGCATGTTTCTGAACTTATAATGAGAAGAATGTACAAAATATATAAAGATGACACAAAATCAAAGAGAATTTTAGTTACTACTGGCAGTTCTGTTGGAATTTTATTTTTTATTGACGTATAGCAGTGCAAAGAGAAGTAGGAGGGGGTCAGCCGTTTTAGGTAACCTGTAGGATTCATGTTACCTCCTCCCTTTCTCATCTTGGTCCCGTTGTCCAGCAGTCATACGTACAGAGAGGCCTTTCCAGCCGGCGAATGTGTGTGTGCGTGCACCCTCCCCTCTCTCTCTCTTTCTCTCCCTCTCTTCCTTTTGTCATGTAAGTCCTCGCGGACATTTCTTTCTCTCTTTCTCTCTTTGTTTAGTGTCTTTCCTTTTTCGTAGTAGTATTTCATCATCATTGCTTGAAGATGATTGGCTATTCTGAAAACAATCCCAGAGATCCTTTCTTGCGCCCTTTTTCAAATCAGTTCCGGAAAAGATTTGTTGAGAGAAAGACTCTCGTTTTCTGGGCTCCGTCGACGAACCGACGTACATGGGAGTGGTTGAAATCGGTGTTCTAAAATACACCATTTATTGAAAGGATAAAGTGTGGCAGAGACTGCCACCATTTTTATTTATTCTTTTCCAAAGTGTTGAACGAGACAATCGGCAACTGATTCATTTTCTTCGTCCCTTTTCGAACGGATGAAGAAATAGCCAGACATTCCTTTTCAGAGAAAGGGAATGTTATTTCCGGAGAAAGAAAGAAAAATAAGACAAGCCTTTTCAGAGAAAAGGATTATCATTTCAGAAGAAAAAGAAAAAGAAGTCAACACTTTTCAGAGAAAGGGATTTCCATTCGGACACTCCATACTACTAAGAGAGAGAGAGAGAGAGAGAGAGAGAGAGAGAGAGAGAGAGAGAGAGAGAGAGAGAGAGAGAGAGAGAGAGAGAAACTTAAAAATAACCTTTTGAACGTTTCGTTTGTTTGGAAAAAGTGAGACAGGGGAGAAGAAGAAAAAAAAAACTTTAAAAGAACTTTGCAACTCTGCCTTGCATGTTTTCTTTCCTGAACCCCCTTTTTGTTGAAAGACTGCATTTAAAGACTTAAAAGAACTATTTTCTGTTTTTTGTATGTGCTTTTCCTTTCAGTCTTTCTTTCAAGTAAGAATTGTTTTTCTTGTTTTTGTTTTTTATTTATATGTTGCCTTAAAGGTTTTTTAAAACCTTAGCTTTTGAAAAAAAAAAAAGCAATCATAACATTTTAATTTTTTAAAAATAAATGCGGATCATTTTAATCTCATTTCGGGTCATTTCATTTGCTCATTTCTCTAGTTTCCCATACCCGGAAAATTTGCTTTACTAGCTTCTTTTTTCCTTTTTTTTTTCTGATCCTGGATATGACCTTAAACTATATCCGATGGTGAGGCCCCAGCTAGCGGGCTTTGGGGAGTGTCGAGCAACCCCTTGATTGCCATTGCTCCCAGAGTGGTAGTACCTGTTAGGGTCCCAACTATGGGTTAAATAGCAACTGACTTGAAAACAAAAACAAAACATTCTATTAAAAACATTTTCGTTAAAATCACTGGATTCGGCATTAAATAACCTGAAAAGGGTTGATATGCCGTAAAACAAAAAACAACCAAAAAATCTTTTTTTCTCTCTTTTAATTTGTTACCCCAAAAAACAAATTTTGGTGACGACCCCAAAATTCCGTCAGTTCAGTCCGGCTTTGCTCGGGCCCTATATACTGTTCATAACTTTATGTGCATATGTATATATATATTAAAAAGTTTGACTCATGTCCAGGTACCCTACATCTAAAATTTCAAGTGTTTAGACCCAAAATTGGTGGGGGAGTTTGGTAGAGTCTGCAACGGTCAACTCTTTTAACTTTGACCTCTTGGCAGCAAAATTTTCGACCCAAAACTAATTAAAAAGCTTGCCGCATTTCAAATGTTTAGACCAAAAATTAGTTGAACAGTTTGCTAGAGATCGCAAAGGTCAAATCTTTTGAACTTTGACCCTTTGGCAGCCACATTTCAGCTAAAACCCGATTAAAAAGCTTGCCTTATGTTTGAATACACTTTATGTAAGATTTCAAATGTTTAGAGCAAAAATTGGCTGAGTAATTTGGTAGAGACTGCAGAGGTCAATTTTTAAAAAATGTTGACCCCCAATTTTGACGTCTTAACATTTATTGTTTTGGGCGCAAATAAAATTAAAAGGTTTGATCCATGTCCAAGTAACCCACATCTAAAATTTCAAGTGTTTAGACCCAGAATTGGCGGAGGAGTTTGGTAGAGTTTTCAAAGGACAAAACTTTTAACTTTGACCCCTGGACAGCAAAATTTCTGGCCGAATACGGCTTAAAAAGATTTCCCCAAATCTCAATATCCCTTATGTGAAATCTCGAGTCTGTAGACTGAAAATTGACAGAGTAGTTTGGTAGGGAAAGGTACACACACAGACTCAGAGAGACAATTTCACTTTTATAGATGAATAGATTGAAACTGTTACATTTTCATTCTTGCGGAGTCAACTTCATTCAGACTAAAAACCGAAAAACAAAATAAATTTAGCTTCAACATAATCGTAAGCGAATGTTTTTTTTTTTTAATTCTATTTTAAAGAAATGTAAAATGTGCTTTATTAACAAATGAAAGACTAAATACTGGAAGTTGATGTTCTTTTCGCCAATAACGAAGCTTTTTTTTTATTATTGAACTGTCCATTTGTAATCTTCAATAAAAATCTTTGATCACATATACATATGTACACCGTAGTTTGCTGTTTGAAACCTTATTTAAAACTTTATGTCTTTGACACACTTTTTTTTCACCAACAGATTGTAATCACACACACACACACACACACACACACACACACACACACACACACACACACACACACACACACACACACACACACACACACATATATATGTATATGTATATATATAACTTGAGTTTCTTCAGCCATAATCGAAACCGAAACCATAACTTATGAAAAATTCACGAGAAAATTATTTATATAAAAAAAATAGATTACTGGAGTGTCATCAGTTATAACCGAAACCAAAACTTCTGAAGAATTCTTGATAATTTATTTATATATAAAAAAAATAGATGTATTATAAATTATTTTTATGTATAAAAAATCAGCTATAATCGAAACCGAATTCAAAACTTCTGAAGAATTCTTGATAAATTATTTATATATAAAAAAATAGATGTATTATAAATTATTTTTATGTATAAAAAATCAGCTATAATCGAAACCGAATTCAAAACTTCTGAAGAATTCTTGATAAATTATTTATATATAAAAAAAATAGAGGTATTATAAATTATTTTTATGTATAAAAAATCAGCTATAATCGAAACCGAATTCAAAACTTATGAAGAATTCTTGGTAAAATTATTTATAAAAAAAATGACGTGAGTGCAATCAGCTATACTCGAAACCGAAACCAAAACTTGTGAAGAATTATTGGTAAAATTATTTATTACAAGAAATGGAAGTACATGCCAATTAAACGATTCGGATATAAGTGTGACACAGAAAATAACACCCACGCTATCGTATTAATATATAGATACCATTACAAAATCAAATCGAATAAAAGTGAACACAAAAAAACTTTATAGGACGTATGGCATAAATTCGCCAGATAATCATACCTTTCTGCCAAATGTGCGGTGTGAAGTGCGGCCGAAGAAGATACGCGTTGCGTTCCATTTCGGCCATTAAATTGTCCATCACCTGGCAGACGTTGGTGTAATTAATCCAGCTTGTGTTGTTCAGGGTTAAATCAAGGACAAACGCGCTGACCAAGGTCTTGATCACCATCGCTTCGTTTCCCCCAGTACCGGTCATCGCGAGGAAGGCGCCAACACGCTGCTCGGGTAACATAGAGATAATCGCTTCATAACCAGGAATCGAACCACCATGAGTCAGCAACTTAAAACCTATTATACAAAATATGAAAAACAAACAAAATAAGTAAATACAATATTTACATATCCAAAATTATTTTTTTTCATTGTAAAATATAAGGGATATTTAAGCTAATTATACTGAACATAATAAACATTAACGAAAAAGGCTCCCTCTACCGTGCTAGAAAACTACACAGTTGATAGTATCCTGTACCTCTAAAAAGCCATCATTTACTCATGCATAGAGTATTGGTGCCACATGTGGGCCGGCACATTTACTACTAGTATCTCTCTTTTAGAAGTCGTACAAAAACGTGTCCAATCTGATAGGTCACGCACTATCGGCTAAGTTCCAAAACATCGCCGAAATGTTGAAACTCTGCTATAGTTTTACAAGTACTTTAATAGAATGTACTATGTCAAACTTGTAGCACTAGTACCCTCTCGACCGTAAATACCATCGATTAACCTAGCAAATAACAAAAGTCAATCCTTTCACTGTAGAGGTTCCTAGATGTCGGAAAGTCTTCGACTCTATTCGTTTCTTCCAACGAACTGCTAGACTTTGGAATTCTTTCCTTGTTTCCTGCTTCCCTGAGTGTACTAACACGCAGAAATTTAAAACGTAATGCGAACTCACATCTCACTGCTCAACTCCTTCTATAGTGTCGCTGTACGTATGGCCCCCGCATAGTAAGTAGCCCCTGACGTCCAAGTGGCAAAATATTTAGTTTCGGTTGAAAAAGAGTAAAAATAAAATAAATTTCTCATAGTTAACTATTAACTTAAAAAAAAAAAAAACGCTTTTACACTCTTCCATGAACCTTACCAAACCTAAGTTCCATAAATAACACAATCATTCCCGACATTTTAAATAGAATGTCTAGGATATAGCAAATAAATATTCAATGAAAATTCTGACTTCTATAACAGTGCACTGATGAATTCAGGATACACTGACAAAGCTAAATGCCAAATTTGCACTGACTGCCCTAATAATAATAATAATAATAATAATAATAATAATAATAATAATGAATAAATAAATAAATAAATAAAGAAACTAATAATATCCAATAACACGGTATTGGTTAATAAACCTAAACGTAATACAAACAAAATCAACATGCATAAACCCAATAGGAATCCATAAAATATTAATTATAACAATCAATCGCTGCCAATGAACGGACGAATAATCATAGACGACAAATAATTATCTATTATGTTATCAGCGTGAGTGTTATTCTCATAACGTTTCGGTCGATGTAACCTTCGGCTTTTCTCAAATGTACCTTTTTGAACTCGGGGATTTTTCTGTTGAACTCGGAATTTCGAACGGAATCCTCTATTTAATCCATACAAGTAAAAGTCTTAAGTAAATCGCAATTGTATTCTTAGTATCACCCGCACTGAGGATTGAACCTTCAACCTCCGGAAGAGTGTTACTTAGGACTGAATTTGACTTAATACTTTACCCGTTACGCCACGGGTTCTTATGGACAATACTAGTGTGGATTTTGGGAGCCTTTAACATATTATTTTGTTATTTTAAATGTATAACTTTCCACTACGAACAGTCAATTCCTACAGCTACGTACTTAGAATACGGAGCCATAAAACCTGACGAAGTGATATGGTACAAGAAGGAGAAAGAAGCAACCTTAGTAGAAGTGAGTGTCTCCAATGATGCCGGGTTAGCAGAGCTGAGAGAGAAAAGATAACGAAATACCAAAGTCTTATGTATGACATGAAAAGAAACTGGAATCTTAGGAAGATCTCCATCATCTCAGTAATTATAGAAGCAACTGGATTCCTGAAAAATAATTTCAAAAACTACCTGGCAAACATACTTGGTGAACCAAGTACAAGAGAAATTCAAATACTGCACTTAAAGGGGCGGTCAGCATCTTTAAAAAAATCTCTCGATTGGATTATATAAGATGAATGCTTCATCTCCTTGTCTCATAACGACAGCCTCTGAGGTTTTTCCTTGAACTTAGGGTATAAGCAAAAGTCACAGTCTATACTATATCAACGTTTATGCTATATATTGGTCTGTGACAAGGATGGAGTTGTAAACCGGTGCATTATCTTGGTGAAAATGCGACTGACCCGATTTGAAGAGTACCGACCTCTTCCGACAGAATCTCTTCCTGAATTCCCTTAAAAACTCAACATAGTATTCCTTGTTGACTGTCTGTCTAGTGGGAACCCAATGCATGTAGATCATACCTGTGCTGTCAAAAAAAAAAAAAAAAAAAAAAAAGGGGATCATCATAAGTTTCCTGGCGGATTTGCTCTGTATGGTCTTCCTGGATCTGGGAGAGCCAGCATGCTTCTACTGGGAACTCTGTCCCTTGGTCTCTGGGCCATAGCGATATATTCGACTTTCATCGTAGGTCACTAAAGCATCAAGAACTGAGGGATCTAAATTGATCAGCTCGATCATCTTCTTGTTGTCATGACAATGTCTTTCTGATCTTCTCTGAACACTCTTGGGACAAACTTCGCGCAAACCTTCTACATCTTCAGTTCCTCACGAATAATTGTGTGAACAGTTCCTACACTGACATCAAGCTGTGCACTTATTGTCTCTATAGACACACGGCGGTTCTTATCCATGAAATTCTTTATTTAGCCAATCAACTCTGGTGTTCTGACTTCCTTACTCCTCCCACACCTCATCATTTTTCACAGATTCCATGCCTTCCTTGAATCTCTTATGCCACTCCAAAACTGATGCTCGATTAATACAAGATGGTTCAAAAGCAGCCGGAAGCACTTCATACGTTTCTGTGGCATATTTTCCAAGTTTAAAACAAAATTTTATTGCATATCGTTCTTCTAAAATGTCCTCACGTCCAGATTGCAGTTTTGCAATTCACCAGCTGTGATAAACAGGCTTTTGTAGCTGTTCATTTGAACTTAAAATCATAAAAATAGGTCAGTCATCTCATAACATGTATAGCAATATCATACTGAATCTTCAAGAGTCTACGACAATTTTTAATGACTGTACAAAAACAAGCCTGGAAACTTATTGAAGGCATCTCATAGCCAAGCAAGTGAATGAGATTAAACCATATAAAATCAAATTTCTATCGGCAAATATGGTTGACGGTTGGTAGAATGTAGTCATGTTATATAGCGGATTTGCATTGTATTGCATGATAAAGATAGGATCGACTCAAACAACAGTCAAAATAAGTTTGGGTATAATAAGACGTATTTCGTCATTTCAAGTGATCTAAACAACGTATCACTTTTTTTAAAATAAAATAAATATTTTATATTGACATTCATTTATCATTTGTTTAATAAATGCTGAAAATTTAATAAAGATCGGATAATTCTGTTTTGCGGAAATCGGGGCATTCCTTTTTGGTTAAAATTATTTTCATTACATTGTTCGTCACATAATAGATAAACTATGATAATGCAATACATACAGCTACGTAACTAGAAAACTGAGCTATTAAACCGGATATCGTGATATGGAACAAGAAGGAAGGATAAAGAAGCCATCTTAATAGTAGTGTCTTCAATGATGTTGGGTTAAACAGAGTCGGGAAGGAGAATATAACGAAATTGCAAGGTCTGATATGTACAGGAAAAGAAACTGGAACCCCCGGAAGATCGCCGCCATTATAGAAGTAACGGAACTCATAAAGAAGAAGTTAAAAAATACCTGACAAATATACACACTGAACCAAATGCAAGAGAGAAAGAGAGAGAGAGAGAGAGAGAAAAAGAGAAAGAGAGAGATTAAGAGAGAGAGAGAGGGGGGAGAGAGATAAAGAGAGAGAGAGAGAGAGAAAGAGAGAGAGAGGGGAGAGAGAGAGAGAGAGAGTGAGTGAGTGAGTGAGTGAGAGAGAGAGAGAGAGAGAGAGAGAGAGAGAGAGAGAGAGAGAGAGAGAAAGAACAAAATACAAGCAATTGCACTCTAAACGGACGGTTAGACACTTAAAATAATTCTCGGTTGGAATATATGACGTAGCGGGTGAATGCTTGTCATCAGGTAGGATGCCCTGTCTCCGGCTAGAACAAAATGATAAAAAAAAAAAAAATGAAATAAAATACAGATAAGCAGTTCAATTAAAAGACAAAATGAATAAAATAAAATTAAAAAAAAAGACAAACAATTTTCTTTCTCACCTCGGTAAGAGCCAACTTCCCACCCCATCCCATATCCCTCACGAGTGAAAGATACGGAGACTGCCGGTTGCAAGAATCGATCCCGGATAAGATCGTAGGCCTCTGTGAAGCGGTCAATGTCCAACGTATACAAACTGTTCAGTTTTTCTTGGGAGATTATTTGACTATTTTTTTCGGTATCAATCCCGTTCATAAGATTCATACGCAACCACTTCCCCATTTCATTCGACGTTGAACAGATACCGTTAGCAGCCCGGGTCAGTTTGTAACCCCTGCAATGATAAAGAGTAAAAATAAAAATTAAAAAAAAGCGAATTCTTGAAATACGAAAAATTCTCTGAAGCTATTCTGAAGTCACTATAATTTCATTTGGACCAACAAACGTTTTATTTGTATTAGTCTCATCTTGAGTGTCCTTCTCGCACCGTTTCGGCTGATGTAACCTCTGACTTTCTTAAGACGTATCTTGTCGAACTCGAGAATCTTCCTATCAATTTCAAGGATCTGTACGGAATTTCGAACGAAACCTTTTTATTAATTTAATTAGCGGAGGTAGCATGTTCTCTCTCCGTCAGTCATGACCGAGTAGAAGTCTGCAATAATTCGTCGCAACTGTATTCTTAGTATCGCCTGCCATGAGGATTGAACCTTTAACCTTTAGAAGAGTGTCACTTAAATCTTAATTTTACTAAGTACTTTATCCATTGTGCGTTTACGAACTACTAAAAACTTATAACCGGTCATGGCTGACAAAACGAGGGCATGCTACCCCCGTGGATTAAATAAAGGTTCCGCCCAGAATTCCGTACAGATTCCGGAGTTCGAACAGAAGAAGGTCGGAGGTTACATCGACCGAAACGTAGTCAGTACGACACTCGAGATGAGAAAAGTAGTCCGAATAATCCAAGTGATACAAATCATTCTTTTGTATCTAAAAAATTTAGAAGCGTAATAAACGTTTAATTCTAATTAATTTCCACAAATAATCACACGCATCTGTTAATGGGAGTTAGGGTTGGGGTTAGGGTTAACGAGGGTTCTGTTGATGAGAAAAGATCACCCTATACTAAATTAAGGTTAAAATATTTCATATAAGAAGTCGTTTTACCTTGTGTCCATGATTAAAGAAAGTTCAGATTTCAATAGAATAAAGTGGACATTGTTTAATGTTGGATGATAAACCGCCCCCCCCAAAAAAAAACACCCCGGAGAGTTTAAATGTAACGAAACGAAACTTTAGTATCATTCTTTTTGATATGTTCCAATTTTAATATAATATTTATATTTATCGTTGTAATATTCTATAATATAAATTTCACGTGTCTGCTTAAATGTATGTATGTACGTACGTACTTATGTATGTATGTATGTATGTATGTATGCATGTATGTCTGACTAAAACTTTCAACAGAGGCGACGGAGTTTCACGAGATCAGTATAGTTTTGAAGCTCAACGCTTCGCATGATAAAGATCGAAAATTTGGCTAAAAACAATTAATTCCTTCACCTTTAACGGGGCACTTTTCTTTAAGGAGGAGTCGCTTTTTTAACCGATATTTTCGAAAGTCATCCCCTATTTTCGATTGACTAGCCTTAATTTAAACCTTCACCATTCCGGTTTGGCGAAGACGTTACGTTATTTTTTCACGCTTTTTCCTCCTCCGCGGTGCAGGTTCGAGCCTGCCTGCCTACTACCACTTTTATTTTGCTCAACACACACTTCAAAACACCCGGACAACGCTGGACACCCAGGCTCATTATATATAAATAGTAGATATGATCTGAGGATCGAAAGGATTAAAAAACAACTTCATGGCTAGGAAGAGGTGAAAGTCAGAGGGTGCAAGGTCAGGAGAGTAGGGAAGATGGGGAAGGATTTCATAATCACACGCCCGTGCTTCTGATCTGGCGACATGCGAGTTGTGGACCGGAGCGTTGTCCTGCAGGAGTAGGGTACCTTTGCTGATGTTGCGCTAATTCTTGATTTTGATAGTTTCCCTTAATTTCCTCAAAAGTGAAGCATGATAGGCTCCTGTAATTGTGGTACCCTTTGCCAGAAAATCTGTCATCATTACTCCGTCCTAGTCCAAGAAAACTGTGAGCATGACCTTGCTAGCGAAGGGCTGCACCCTTGCCTTTTTTGGAGGTAGTGTGTCCAAGTGCTTCCACTGTATTGACTGGGCTTTGGTCTCTGGATCATTGTGATGGACCCAGGTTTCATCCTGTGTAATCAGTCTTTTGAAAAACTTTGACTCATCTTCTTGGCACATCTCGCTTCTGGAATGGTGGGAATCCATCTGGCAGACACCTTATGCATATGCAAATGGTAATGAATGATAGTTTCCACAGGCCCTGTGCTAATCTTGACATCTTGAGCTATTTGGCGAATAGTAATGCGCCGATCTTCCAAAATGGCATCCTCAACTTGACGGACAGATGCCTCATCAATGACAGAAGGGGGGGGGAGCGACCAGGTCTGGGAGCTGTTTCCACAGACTTCCGGCCATGTTTGAATTCACGATGTCAGCGTTTTATAAGGTCATATGATGGCGCATTATTACCATAAGTTTCTTTCATTTCATCAAAAGTCTCCTGTGGTGTGTGTCCTTTCAAATACAAAAACCGGATCACTGCTCGACATTCAACGGGCTCCATTTCATACCTGACTCAGTTCAAAGACCAGTAAAACAGAAACCACAATTAGTTCAAAGCTGTAATTTGCCACATAACCCGTAGAGATATAAATTATTGCACATGCAAAATTTTAGCTAGATCAGACAACTGGAAGTGGGCAAGGGGCATTACTTATTGCACACCCCTCGTAGGACTTCATGACCTAACAATTAACGCACACGATCACACCACATATTGTCTGAGGTCCAAATCCTAGAACAGTCAACCGAGTGGTAGTACCAGGAAACACACTGTTTTATATATATATATATATATATATATATATATATATATATATATATATATATATATATATATATAGTGGATTTGTATTGTATTATATGGTAAAAAAGATTTGTCTTGTATTATATGGTAAAAAAGAGATCGACTAAAACACGTCAAAACTAGTTACAATGAAAATTATTTTAACTAAAAAGGAATACCCGATTCCCGCAAAATAGGATTATCCGCTCTTGATGAAATTTTCAGCATTTATTAATTGATAAATGAATTTCAGTGTAAAATATTTTATTTTTAAAAAGTGATACATTATTTAGATCATATGGAAGGACGAAATACGTTTTCATTTTCATTGTATTGTTCATCACATGATAAGCTATGATTTGATTATACAATTCCTACAGCTACGCACCTAGAAAATGGAGCTATTAAACCTGATATATATATATATATATATATATATATATATATATATATATATATATCAGGTTTAATAGCTGATATATGTATGTATGTATGTATGTATATATATATTTGTGTGTGTGTATATGTGTATTGGGGTAGAGAGGGTTCCTGTAAGCCGTGGTGAAGGCAACCTTTCTAGGAGAAGCAAATCTCTGATTTAAAAAAACATAAAGCGGAAGACCAGTACCAGCATTAAGCTGGTCTGCAGTTTAAGTTGTTGCTGGCTATCTTGCTCTTGCTTGTTGCTGGATCTCAACATTTTGAACCGAGAGAGAGACTTAGCTGTCGTACAAAGCTAAGACTCTGTAACATCATATTGGTATAGATACTCCCTCAGACATTTGGGCTCATGGATTTTAAATGTCTGAGGGAGTGGCACTCGTCTAACAAGACGTTGCAATCATCATCATATATATATATATTTATAAATATATATATATATATATATATATATATATATATATATATATATATATATATATATATATATATATATATCAGGGTTAATAGCTCCACTTTCCAAAAGCAGACACTAATAATTTACGGCCAAATTTTATGAAAAATCAACATTTTTCAATAGACCTCCAATCCAATAATTTCTTTCAGGACATAATTTTAAAGCCTAGAAGCTCTTAATAACAAAAGTGGTTCCATGGATTTCATATTTATAATGCGAACACTGATGATGACGAAGGTAGACGGGAGCAGTGCACTTTTGATAATTAATATTTGAAAGTAATTTTGGAACGAAATTCGCGTCAATGCTTTTAAGATACTTAATATGATTGTTTTAAGGGATATTATTATGCACAGACCTTGCCAACAGGATAACATAAGAAATAAATTATTGAATTGGAGCTCCAATCGAATAATTTCTTTTAAAACATATAAATCTTTTATAATGAAAGTGGTTTAATAATAATTTTAACAATGACGGCGGTTCCAGAAATTCTATAGTCATAAGAGCGTTGAAGATGAAGAAGATATAGGACGACCATGCACTTGTTACAATTAATGTTTGAAAGCAATTGGTGAAAAATAAAACACACGCTAAAGTTTAAGAGAAATCTCTAAAGCACTTGGTAACAATATTTCAACAATATTTAACAATCTGAAGGAAGTAAGTTAAGTTAGTAATTTCAATAAATCTGTCCCGAATGAACCCAATTAATAGTGCATGTTTCTAAAATTGTCCATTACTTTCTGAATGTTACATTAAAGAGTGCATATGTTACACAATTGATGGTCTTGTCGGATAGCGGTTACATCGGCTAGTTTAAATCTTGACAACGGTCGAACCAAGGATATTACGAAGTGACACGTTGTTTAAGAAATAAACCAGTTCTCACTAACGATAAAAGAAAAAGGTTACTTGAAGCGGCTATAAAGGCTAAAGCAGAATAAAAACAAAGAGGCGACACATGGCGTCAGGGATATCGAGATTGACAAAGAAACGAAGATTTTCAGATTTGTTTCTCTATGGAACGTTGTGCGAGACAAGCCGCCAATAATGCTGCAAAAACTGAAAGGAAAACTTTGATAATCGTCAAGAGTGAAATGCCCCCAAGACCCCCGTTCGTTATGCCCACCTATTTATTCTTAATAAGATAATTAACTAACTAGCATGATGCCTGTAAATTCCATGAGATGAGAAATATATTTAAGCAACAAATATGTTTTGTTATAGTTGGGATTTTTTTCTGGATAGCGCGAAAAATTAGTTTTCGAACGGAAAAACCAATAACACGCAGTAAATATGAGTTTATTAACATTTTTATGAAAATAATGTGCATTGTATTTTAAATATAGAACCGGCCCACATGAGATAAATTTATAAGTACTAATAAACACCTAGAAAGTTATATTGTGCTAGATAGTTCAATACAAATAATAAAATCACATTGTAAGAGACAATCTTTATTTTACTCCTTCAGCCCAGCACTTCTTGGCAGACAATGTTTTTTATTTTGCCCTGTTTCTTTTGAATGTTCCCTTTTTATGTAATATTTCACTGATTTCTTTCTTTGGTGAAGAACTGCCGCACGTCGAAATTACTAGGAGTTCCTTTCTTACAGTATTACAATAATGATCACATATGATATGTAATATTCGATATAATGATACGCGAAAACGAGGCCACATTAAAGGGAGGCAACTCTCGTATTCTTGTCCAGGGTTGGCAGCTGGGCCTTTTTCGAAGCTAAATTTCGCGAATTTGACCTCTTTTGAAGCAGTTTTACTCTAAAAAAAATTATTTGGCCTTTTTTCAAGGCGTAACGTACGGAATAATTAAAGAAGTAACAAGCAGATTATTATAAAGATTAGTTAAGAGAATTTTAGCCCCTCTCTTTTTTTCTGAACGAGGTAAAAATTATATTTGTCAAGGTCAAGTGATGTTGAATCATAGCTATGCGGACGGGGAAGGCACTAGAAATTAATGCAGCGATCACAAGACGAAAT
Organism: Euprymna scolopes; assembly: GCF_053919585.1. NCBI lineage: Eukaryota > Metazoa > Mollusca > Cephalopoda > Sepiida > Sepiolidae > Euprymna > Euprymna scolopes. The sequence continues at coordinate 136,307,807 of NC_136487.1, read as the reverse complement.
TGTGACGACGACAACAAAGAGGAAGAAACAACGATGAGAATTGTGCAGCGTCAGTCAGCAACGAAAGAAGAAGAAGAAGAAGGAGAAGAAGAAGAAGAAGAAGAAGAAGAAAGAAGATATAGACGATACTGAATAATAAGAAGAAAAGAAAACACTGAAGATACTGAAGTAGAAGAAGAAGAAGAAGAAGAAGAAGAAGAAGAAGAAGAAGAAGAAGAAGAAGAAGAAGAAGAGAAAACCAATAAGAAAAGGTAAATCATGCATTAACATTAAAACTGGTCGTTGGACAATTAAAAAAGAAGTAGAGTCCTAAGAAACTAATGAACGTGCAAAAGATGCGTAAAAGAAAATGGCAAATATACCCAGTTATAAAGACTTTTAAGTAATGAAAACGTTATACGAAGTCTGATATTTCAAGAATAAATGAAGCTTACCTCAAGGCCTGTAGAGAAACCGGATATTGTCTGTTGTTTATTTTCAAGCTTGGTTCAGCCAGATTGTTATCGCTTGATTGCAGCTTATGTACGAAGGTGGTGGACGACATCTTCAAAGGTTGCAGTATGTGTTCGCTCAAAAGCGATTCGTATGATTTGCCGCCAAGTTTCTCCACGACTTTCTCCGCTATGTAAAACAGCAAGTCACTATGAAACACTCTTTCTCGGAAATCGAAAGCCTCCTGGGCATGCACCAAATGGCTAGAATTAAAAATAGAAACAATGCAATTAAATATGACATTAATTTGACATATTTTTAGAAAGAAAAGTAAACGTCTTATCTGGGCTAATGATTACTATTTTTCTTTTTTTTAATTAAAAGTGCATCTTCTAGATGACTTTTTTGACAAACAATCCGCCCTGATCATCCACGACAACCACAAGCAGGAACTGAACCTGGAGCACGCAGTCTTCCCAGTGTCTTCCGAGAGCCGTCTAAACACTAGCCTTGCGATTAGCTCGTCCTTGATATTACATGTGTAACAGAGCGTATATGAGCGCGTACGAAAATATCAGCAGTACTCGAATGATGGATGACAAGCGATTGTATTAGCAGCAGGAGCAGCGTTTGAACGCGTATGCAAATTGGCAAGTGTGCTCAATTGGTATATATAAAGGGTGAAATATAACTGAATAAGCATATTTCTCTTTCTTTCTCTCTCGCCTTCTCTCTTTCTCTCTCTCTCTCACACACACACGCACACACACATCTATAGATATACATCTGTGTGAATTTCCGAGGAACTTAGTTGTTTGGCGGAAGTTCATACGTCGAAATCGACGTAAGAGTCCATCTATAATATAAATCTCACCTGCCTGTTAAAATGTTTGTTTGCATGTATGTATGTATGTATGTATGTATGTATGTCTAATATTTCGGCAGAGGCGACGGATTTTCACGAGCTCGGTATCGTTTTGAAGCTCGACCCTTCGGACGACAAATATTGAAAAATTGGCTAAAAACATTAATTCCTTCATCCTCAACTAGGCACTTTTCTACAGGAAGGGATCGCTATTTTCGCCGATATTTTCGAAAGTTATCCTCCATTTTCGATTGACTACCCTTAATTTAAACATTCGTCACTTCCGGTTTGGCGATGGGCATAACGGTAAAGACGCCACGCTTTTTTTCACGTTCTTTTCCTCCTTCGCGGTACGGGTTTGAGCCTGCCTGCCTATTACCATTTGTTTTTCTCAACACAAACCTCGAAACACACGGGCAACAAGTATCAAATAATTCAGTTGCACTAAATTATATGTTTTGAGTAATAAAGAATATGCTATAATCAAATATATATAAAAAAAATTAAGGTTAAAAAAAAATTAAGGTTAAAAAAAAAAACCGAAAAGCAGTTAAAGTTAAATTTGAAAAGCAAGGTCAAACTGACCCAGACAAAAAGCGCGAAAGTTAGCGTTAATAATTAGGTCAGCTTAGATATGCACGTGAAAGTCCCAGAATTAAATTAAGAAAACTGATCAGAAGAACAAATAAATGGCCAAGTTTAATAAATGGGGCGTCTGTTATATATATATATATATATATATATATATATATATATATATGTACACACACATACATATATATATACACATACACATACATATACATACATACAGACACACAAATGCACACATACATGTATATACATACACACACGCATATAAATATATATATATATATATATGTATACATATACAATAACACACACACACATATATATACATAGATATACAAACACACACGCATGCATAAATATATACACATATCCAAAAACATATACAAGATAAGCAAAAATATACATACTTACATACAAAATAAGGTGAGGGAGAGGCCGGTATCTACAAACTCCGGAATAAGGCAAATAAATGTGTATGTAAATGCATATAGTGAAATATAAGTAAACAAATACATAGAATAAAAATGAGTTGATGTATATATTCAATTAATAGGTATACTTATACCATAAAACGGAGACAGCAGATGGAAAACCGCCCAAAGAAATAAAGAAAAACAAATAAAATTAAAAATATAAAAAGCTTAGAAGGTAAGATTATATAAAAAAAAATTATGGGAAAAGATATATATTTGAAGGGTTAATTAATAGCTATGTGATTTCAAATTTACCATATTTAAACTTTGACATATGTTTGCAATAGGAGATCAGTTCATTTTTAGAGTTTATTATATTACTACTTTGAGGGGAGGTTATAATAGTTATAGCTTCAGATGTACAGAGGTGACAAGACTTAGATCCTGGAGTTTAAGACTTAACTTTTTTTAGGATGGTCCATTTAATCGAAAAGTGGGTATTGGCAGAGTTAAGCTTTTCAACCAGTGTAGTTAGAGAAGTTCCCTGGTTATTATTTGAATTTTGGTTATTGAAAGAAGAAGTGTGGTTTGAAATTCTTTTCTTTATTAAAGTTGAAGTAGCACCTATATATGTATATGTTTTATTAATAGCTCGGGGTTGAGAATTAATATTAATTTGTTGATTTATACTGGGAAGAGAATTTAAATTTTGTTCATTTTGATGAACAGAGGGTAGGACAGTAATTATAGCAGGATTGGTTTAGAGGGGATAATTAGTGTTATCAGTGTAAGGATGGCTGCTATGAAAAATATTATTATTATTATTATAGCTGGTTGTATGATTGAAAATAGAGGGGCTGGTTGATTCGTTTGTTGGATTAATAATTATATCAGAGGGAGGGTCGGAGGAAGGATAATTTGGTGGCAAAATATTATTGTCTATTATGGGAGAATTGCGTGGGAGCTCTGTAATTGTGCATGAATATATTACATCTTTATGGATGCAATCATTATTGAGTGGACAAAGATGTTTGTTAATACAGTTGCAGTTTCTTTTTGGTTGGATTGGGAAAGGGATTTTTTGGGCTGATTTAATTTTTTTGTTATTAGATGCTAAGATTCTTTGTGCTAAATTAGGCATAGTAGAATAAGAAATTCTTATTGAGTTTTTATTAAAACTTGAACTATATCTGTGTGGGTATTTGAAAGAATTTTCTACAATATTGAAGAATTCTTTAGATATATTAGTTTTAACATTTACGCTAAATGGAGGATTAAACCAAATATTTTTCTTTCTCCTCGTACGACAGGGTGGGTTAGAAGTATTACGATTAGCATGTTGGTTCGGATTATATTTGTGGAGTGGACCATTGCTATAGATAGCAGCAGATCTTGTTATTTGAACTGGTTTCTTGCGAGTCATATTGTGTGTCATTACAGATTTAAGACGGCATACAGGTGGAGCATAATGGTTATATTGAATCTTTTCATTGTATCCTGAATTTCCTAAGGCATTATTGAAGAAAGTAGCATTTTGATTAAAGGTTTTTTTATCGGCTGAGAGCGTAGAAATTCTTCTAGAGACGGATGGTACTATAGATTTTATAATTGAATTGGCGTGGTTAGAAGATTTATGGACGTATAAAAGCGTAAGGTTTGGTTTATGATAGGGGCTGTAAGTTTCAGTATTAAGATTAAGTGTAATGTCTAGAAAATCTGAAGTTTTTTTATTTAGTTCAATAATTATAGAAAGGCCAAAATTATTAAAAAAGTTATGTAATTTTTTAATTGTATTATTATACTCTCTTGGCCTTGCTGTTGTTGTAAATAGAGCATCGTCTCTATAAAGGCCCCCTTGGATATGTTTAAAGTGGTATTTCAGTTCTTTCAGTAAGAAGAGTCCCACTAAATCTGTAACCTCAGCAGAGTCGGAAGCACCCATTAAGATGTCAAAATTATTAGGTGTATCTTTTCTAGTCCAAAACTTATTGTTAAATTGTATAAGGAATTTTCTGGCTAGGAGAATTAATTTAATTTCCAAATGAGTTAAGTCAGAATTTCTTTTAGCAAAGATTAGGGCCTTATTTAAGAGGATCGGTGAAATTGATTGATAATAATTGTTGATGTAAAAGGTTATGAAGTTAAGGAGGTGTTTATTTTTAAGGGAAACAAACCAATTAATTACAGAATTCGAATTTTGCCAAAGGGGGAAGCTAACTTTTTCTTTAATAGAGGTGATAATTATATCTAAGATGTTTTTGCTTACCGCACCCAAGTCAGAGCTAGATGGGCAGATCAATCTAATGGAGGGGTTATCATAAAAATTAGGTTTATGGTCTTTGAGGGTGAATCTAGGGGTACCCGGAGAAAGTATTTCAGTGGAGTTATGAATGTTCATAGAAGTCAGTAAAGATTTAGCTTCAGAATAAATAGAATCCAAAAGGTTTGACCTTGCTTTTCAAATTTAACTTTAACCGCTTTTCGTTTTTTTTTAAACCTTAATTTTTTGGATTCACAGACAGACGTGTTTTAAATATTATCTCCAGTGCTTTTCTTTTAATGATTTGGAATTCATTCCATTTGCGCTTTTTTCCAAGGAACTCTGCCTTTTGGATTATTTTGGACCATTTCGAATTTACGCATTGGATTGAAATTTTAAATTCGACCGTTTTGGATTTTACCATTTTTGGATTTTTACCCTTCACCGGACTATCCATTCATGTGAAATCTTTTGATCATTTTTCTTTTGCCTCCTGTTCCCCTTACCTCACCCTTTTTTTTTTAACCAAGTAAGATCTGTGACTTACTTGTAGTTTCATTAAATACTTTTATATGCAAAATCCGATCCTGCATTTTGCTAATTCCTGCCCTCTGATGAGAAGGAGAGTATTTCTTCGAAACTCCGCGGATTAAGGACTATCCACTTATCTTGTGCTTCCTTTTTTAAAATTAAATATGTTTTTAACTCTTTTTCAAGATGTCTTTTAACATGTTTTATTAATCATTTGTTCATATTATAAGCTCTATTTCCTTTTCGGTTTTATTGAGCTTTACAAATCTGGCTGAGTTTATTTTACTTGTAAATATTAACTCTTTAATATTTATAATATATTTTAAGTTTACCATTTTGATTACCTTGGTAAACTTATTGTAATTTATATATATATATATATATATATATATATATATATATATATATTTTTTTTTTTTATATATACGTTTTATTTTTATTACCGTATCTTTCTGTTGTTACATTATTGTTTCGGCTACTCGGCCGTTTTTTTTGGCCGCCTGTAGCAGCCTCAGACTTTTACAGAAATGTTCGCTATTTTGGGGTGAAAGAGTGGAAGAGTGAATGAGGTCGGGGGGGGGGTGCGGGGAGGGCAACCCCCCACCGACCTCATTCACTCTTCCACTCTTTCACCCCAAAATAGCGAACATTTCTGTAAAAGTCTGAGGACGCTACAGACGGCAAAAAAAACAAACAAAAAAAAAAAACAAAAAAAAAAAAACAAAAAAAACGGCCGAGTAGCCGAAACAGTAATGTAACTTAACAGAAAGATACGGTAATAAAAAATAAAACGCATATTTGCTCTACAACAGTATTAAGCACTTTATTCAGTTTTGATTAATTACCATCTCCACTAAATATATATATATATATACACATATATATATTATATATAAACACACACACACACACACACACACACACACACACACACACATATATGTATATATATAGCGTGTCAGGAAAAATATCAAATACAGTGCTCGATAGTGTATGTGAGAGCTAAAGATACAAATATTTATTTCAATATCTATCTATCTATATATATATCTATATCTATATCTATATCTATCTATCTATCTATCTATCTATCTATATATATATATATATATATATATATATATATATATATATATTCTACTGCAGCTATTATATGACAATTCACAAATAAACAAATTGTATGATATATTTATTTTTGAGTATATCAGTTTCAAGAATTCACATTTATATATTTTGAAAATCAGGGTACCAAATAGGATCTCATGACTACAGATTAAAATTTACGCAAATCGTAAATTTTCTTCGAATTATTATACTCCCTGTATTTCAATCTGTATAGGTGGTGAGATGACCCATGGAAAACCTCACGTTTCAAGGTCTAATAGCCTCGCAGTGGTGTTAGCGGGTTGATTGGCACATATGAACAGGCGAACGTGTTAGTATAGATGCCGCGTCTTCATTACGCAATCTAATTCCTGAGCGGCGTTATATATAAAAAGCGGCGTTATATATAAAAAGTGCCATGTCTGGCATTGCATTCATGTTTGTCTAACGAACCGCAAAGAATGAATGCAAATATCGTTCCTCTCACTTCCTTGAAGCAAAAAAAAAAAAAAAAAAAAAAAAAAAAGCGAAAAAATCGAAAAAAAGAAAACAAAACAAACAAAAAAATACTCAATAAATCAACAAACAAATAACATAAGAAAGAAAAACAAAACAAAACAAATCAGCTAAACAGAAACATGTTTGTTAAAAGTAACATCACAAAACATGATACCCACTTGTTTTTATCATAACCGACAAAATTTCTCTCTATTTGTTCCTTCGAGAAAAAAATCTTAAACCAAGTAAACAAACAAACAAACAAATAAACAAACAAACAAACAAACAAACAAACAGACAAACAAACAAACAGATATTGACTCATCGAACGATTCCCTTCTGAAAGAATAACAACTAGCGAGTAGGGCGCTTCGACTAAAGAGAAAAACATCTACTAGGTGACGGTTACTGGTTTTGAAATAGGAAATTGACAAGCATTGTGTATAATAAAAAAAAACTGTCCCTCATAATTTTATACAGCCTAGCTTGTGGAAATATTAATTTCACTAATTTTTTGTAAACATTTCGTTAAGAGAATTAACCAAATTTCTTTTACCACCAACCCTAAGTCCTAGTGGCAAGGTTGTAAAGCTACATGTAATTGCCTAAAAATAGAATGCTCCATTAGAAAACGTTTGTTTTTTATTATTTGTAATGAAAAAAAATTAAATTTCCAATCATAAAAGTAGTTTGATTTTCTTATCTATATAATATTCTGCGTATTCCTTAGTTAGTTCGCACTTTACGCTTTGAAATAGGCCATATACAACTTTTGAAGGCCAAACTGCTAAAAAGAAAATGGCCAAATTTACGAAATTTAGCCTTAAAAAAGGCTAATCTGTCATTCATGGACAAGAATGTAAGTGACCTCCCTTTGATCAAGTTTCGTTTCCGAACATCATTATAATAATATATGATCATTGTTGTAATGACGTAAGAAAGGTACTCTTAGTAATTTCGACGTACAGCGGTTCATCACCGAAAAAAGAAGTCCGCGAAACGTTACGCAAAAAAAGGAAATATTTAAAAGAAACAGGCAAGATAAAAACAAAATGTCTGCCAAGATGTACTGAGCTGAAGGAGTAAATTAAAAATCGTCTCTTACAATGTATTGAAGTATGTAGCGCAATATTACTTTCTGAGTATTTGTTAGTACGTATTAATTTTTCTCATTTAGGTCACTTCTATATTTAAGATACAATGGACATTAACACGCCAGTTCTATATCTAAGACACAATGGACACTAACACGAAGAAATGGCAGAAACACTAGAGGATGACTTCCAATCTGTACTAGAATGGGAACAACAATGGATGTTCATCTTCAATGCTGCCAAGACTAAACTTGTTTCCTTCAATAATTACAAGAAACCTTCTCTACCACCAATAGCAAAGGCCAAAGACTCTATCTGAAAGTACATCTAATAAGCTCCTCGGCCAAACGTTCACAGGAAACATGAGTTGGAAAAATTACATTGAGACCATTGCCAGGACCGCTGCGAAGGAGATAGGTTCTCTCTACCGTGCTAGAAAGCTACTAACGCCCAAAAGTATCCTGTACCTCTATAAGACCACCATTCGCCCATGTATGGAGTATTGTTGTCATATTTGGGCTGCTGCATCTGTTACTAGTCTCTCGCTCCTAGACAAGGTTCAAAATAGAGTCGCCAACCTAATATGTCCTGAACTGTCATCTAAGCTTCAGCCTCTGTCCCATCGACGAAATGTAGCCTCCCTCGTCCCGTTCTACAAGTACTTTAACGGTGAATGCTTCGACGAACTGCAACCACTCGTACCCCCTCGACGTAAATACCCCCGACAAACCCGACAAGCAGCTAAATCACACCCCTTCACAGTAGAGATCCCTAGATGTAATAGAGCCTTCTGCTCCAGTAGTTTCTTCCTCAGAACCGCTAGACTTTGGAATTCCCTTCCGGGTTCCTATTTCCCCAAATGTACTGACATGCAGAAGTTCACGTGTAACGTGAACCGACATCTTGCTGCCCAGCTTCCCACATAGTACCCCTGTAGATTATGTCCCTGATAGTAGCCTCCTACATCAAAGTGGCAATGTGCCTTGTTTGGGGTGAAAATGTAATTAAAAAACCAAACAAACAAAAAACACACATGTACTGCGTGTTATTCGGGGTTTCTGTCTAAAAAAGCTAATTTTTTATCCAGAAAAATATAAGCTTTATCAAAGCATATTTGTTGATTATTGTTATTAGTTTTTCTGTCCCGCTCCACCAATAAAAACCCCCCAAAAAACAAACAAACAAACAAACAAACAAACGAATTTTTGCGTCATTCAGAAAAAAATATCAGCTTTATCAAAACATATTTGTTTATTAAATATATTTCACATTCCGTGGAATATCCACGGGTCTTGCTATCATGTTTATAACAACAGAAAAATGGTTCAAATTTGTAATCATCTGACCCCCCCCCAAAAAAAAAAAATTTTTTTTACTTAAAATATGATTGTTAACTGTTGTTACTCTTTTTTTTTTAAGATGTCTTAATTTCCGAGTTAAAACACTACAAGATGTAACCAAGTAGACGTTTTCTCTTTAACAGGTTCTTCTCTATGAAAAAAAAAAAATTCCTAATTATTGTTTTCAATAGTCAACTATTCTTAGAATTTCGATATTTATCTCCTTCTCACGATGGGATGATGTGACACAAGGGTCTGAAAGTGGGATTTAGAAAGCCAGGGCCCAAGAGAAAGAACACACTTGCCTTCCCCAAAAATGCGCGTCGGCGTTCCCAGTAGGAGACGCCTCATGTCATTAGCAAAAAACTAACGCCTTCTCAAAGAAAAGGTTGGACCTCCTAGAACTGCACAGAGCTAGAGGCATACCTCATTCAATAGAGAAAAATCCATCTCATTAATGGCCTAGACTTTGTTGGCTTTAATAAACAAAAACACCTTTCAATCATTACCCCTTAACTTCGCATGGCCTCCAAGCCATAATAAGTGATGACTTCCTTGTAAAAAAAACAAACAAACAAAAAAAAAAAAAACGATCTACGCGTATTTCTGGTCAAGACTGACATACTTAGAAAGTTACACTGGGGAATTAAGTCAAAGAAGAAAGATCGTAGGATGCATTTTAATCTACACTCGATATGTTTTCGTGCAAATTCAAAATAATTGTTTAAAACCGAGAAAACCGTCTTGAGAATATGATTCTAAAAAATTCCCACCATTCATGGAAATGCGAGAGGATGTTTCGAACTTTGTAATGCTGGAATCCGACACATATTTTTCTTTTCGTGTGTGTGTGTGTGTGTTTGTAGGAAACGCTTAACTGGAATATGTGAAAGGGTGCATAAGATATGTTGATCGAAAGTTAAGACCGCAATAAACAGGCGTGTCGTTTCCCACGGAACCCAGACCCAAACGATTCTCATTCGCAAAGTTGATTTATCACTATTGTTAAAGCATCACACATCATCCACTGATCCGTATACAAACTACGGGGTGGAACTATAAAATTGTCGCCCCAAAGAAAACAATACTACGGCTTTATTTAAAAACTTTTATCGAAAAAAAAAATTCAGGTAGCTTCATTATGTAGTAGAGCTGACATCTATTCAATGTAGCCGCCGTCAGCCTCAATCACCGCCTCAATACGGGTCCGGAAATGGGAGCATACTTTTTCTACAAGCGCCGGCGGGAGCTCGGCGGATGGCGGCGATCAGGCTGGATTTGATGTTGTGGGAGGTCATGTTGGTGATGTTCTCGACGTATGATTAAACGAAGTAGTCCAGCGGGTTCAGTGAGAGAAGGGTGCACTTCTTCTGAAGCCAAGCCTGGGTATCTTTGGACTTGTGGGCCAGCAGCGAGTTCTGCTGCCACAACCAGGGTTTGCCAGCGTCCACCAGATGGCACCAGGGGTCATCACACTTTTTAGCACGTCCAGGTATACTTTGATGTTAACTTTTAAACCGACTTCGATAATGTAAGGTTGCATGATGGGACCATCACTTAAAACCACACCATAACCATGGGTCGTCTGATGCGTTGAGCTGTGCCCTCAAGTGTTGAACCGTCCAGATTTGCATTTCTAATAGTTTGGATCGGCAGAGAGCATGAGTTGTACAGCGGCGCATCTCCAATCTCACTCGTTGAACATTGTGCCACTTTCAGACAAGATAGAAGGCTCATATCGCTCTTGGGATTTGTATACAACTGGAAAACCGGTTTTCATCAAACGGAAATAGTATCATGTCGTCTTGTTATATGGAAGGGAACAGAGCCCAGTAAGTAAAAGAACAAGCTAGATAAGTTTGAAAATGATATTTGGAAAAGGATAGAATCGAGCCCAGTAAGCAAGAGTTAAAAATTTAGGAATGTAAAACGATTGTCATTGCTCGTTAGAAATATTTATGTCAGATGTAGATATTAACATATGCAGTTTAGAAATAATAATGAAATAAATAGGTTATAAATGAAATAATTCAATTTAGGAATTTCTTTGTTTGCCAAAGGTGTGTGGAATTATATAAAATCCACGGGAATGAATTTCATATGGGGAGGCACGCTTTGACGTAATAAAGAAAGAGAATTCCTAATATATTGAAAGAGGGTTCGAGTTAGTCAGTCAGATAGGACTTAGTCAGAGAGTCAAGGCAGAGTCGAAGAGTCGAATCGGAGACTGAGAGCTGACAACCAGTTGGAGGCGAGTGGGGAAGGTAGGACAATTTAGACGAATTCCTGATTCATCAGTCAACCAGATGGTCGAATAAAAGGACCATCATTTATATTTGTAAACTGTTGTTTCGTGTCTTCATTCCAACAAAGAAAGGTAAATGCTTTTCATCTGTAAATGAATTTTGTGCAACACCCTTCAAGTGTTAACTGTCTGTCTCTTCTACCATCATAAAGAAGTATCTCCTCTCTGATGTAAAAAGAACTGTATAAATGTCTCTCACAGCTCCGATATAAATGTCACCCTCCTTTGTATAAGTGTCTTCCCTTTGTTATAAATGTATCCCCATCATCTGTCAACAGCAATATTCACACGCACGACATATAAACCCCACTATTTAACAGTCCTTTATTATTCCACACTGTAACAAAAGTTTTCTTTATAGCCATTCGAAAATTTCAGATTTGCATTAAATTTAATCGGCAGTCATGAGACACCAAGCAGATCAGACACCATGGCGAGTATAAAGTGAAGCTTAAGCTTCAGCAGCCTTTTAACTCTCACTTCCCTTATTTACTCCTTTAGTTCTCATATTCACCGAGGAATGTTTCTGATAAAGAGGAAAAACTGCTGTTTTCTCGGATGGAATTTATCCATATTGTATTTATTGATGGCTAGTTTTCCCCCCTTTAAATGGTATTTTTCTTTTAGTATATCAGGCGGCTCCCTGCTTTGTCTGGAGCGATTTCTATATAAAAGAGTTATCAAATTCTACGAATTTCAATATCTCTTAAAACATTTTAAGCTTTAAACATGTTAAGAAATTTGAGACATTTTCTAAAATGAAAATCATGTAATGGGTTTTGTTGAAAACTGAAATAAGGATTCTAGGCATAAAGCTTAGTAGCATTAATTTTTAACCAAATTGGTGCAAATCTGTTCTCTTCTGGATATATATATATATATATATATATATATATATATATATATATATATATATACTAGCAGGTCGCCCGACGATGCCCGATCGTAAAATACGCATAAATATATTTAAATTCATACAGAAATTGAGAGATGTGCATGCGAGTATTATGTGTTTATATATATATATATATATATATATATATATATATATATATATATATATATATATATATATATATATATATTATTGCATTTTCACCCAAAACAAGGCACAGTCCTACTTTGATATAGGGGGCTATATCTGAAACATAATTTATAGAGGTAATATTTAGGAAGCTGAACAGCAAGATGTCTGTTTACATTACACTTGAACTTCCGCATGTCAGTACAGTCGGGGAAACAGGAACGCAGAAGGGAATTCCGAAGTCTAACAGTCCTACAGAAGAGTAGAAGGCTTCTATTAGAGTAGAAAGCTTTCTTACATCTAAGGATTTCTGCTGTGTTGGGGTGGTACTTTGCTGCTTGCCGGGTTTGTCCGGTGTATTTACGTCGAGGGGATACAAGGGCTGGTAGTTTGTCGGAGCATCTACTATTAAAGTACTTGTAAAACAGACAGAAGAATGCAACATTTCGTCAATAGGACAACGGTTGAAGCTTAGTGCAGGACTTATTAGGTTTGCAACTTACTTTTGAACCCTGTCTAAGAGTGAGAGACTAGTAGTAGACGCACCAGTCCAAAGGTGGCAACAATACTCCATACATGAGCGAATGGTGGCCTTATAGAGGAGATACAGGATACTTTGAGGCGTAAGTAACTTTTTAGCACGGTAGAGAGAGCCCACCTTCGTTGCAACAGCCTTGGCAATGCACTCAATGTATCTGTTCCAACTCATGTTCCCCATGAACGTTAATCCGAGGAGTTTGAAGGAAGTACTTTCAGGTAATGTATCATTAGCGATGGTTATTAGTGTTGTAGAAGATTTCTTGTTGTAATCAAAGAAAACAAGTTTAGTCTTGGAAGCATTGAATGTGATCATTGATTTTTTTCTTCATTCGATCACAGATCAAAAACCTTAGATATATCTAAAACTACTGCCCTAGCCTCCCCTGCTTTATCCAATACATTATATATACGTTCAGAGATTACAGTTAGGATATCTGCAGTAGAACGGGCTTGTCTAAACTCATACTATTGGTTGGACAGAAGTTTAGCAGCTGTGCGGTGGGCTAGAACTTGATTAATTATGGACTCAAATATTTTGGCAAAAAGAAGGAGGAGGTTAATAGGGCGATGATTTGATAAGTCACTTCTTTCGCCAGAATTTTTGTAAACTGGTACCACAGAAGCGATTTTCCAGCAGTTAGGAAAGCAAGATTCATTAAGGCATTTATTGAAAAGTTTGGAGATCAGGTCCACATGCTTTTGAGGTGTCTAGGGTTGTACAATATCACGTACTTAAGATGGGGTGATTTTCAGATCATCTAGTGTGGTTTCTGTCCACAAAGGAAAGTCTAGGATGGAGTGGTTTACTGGGTCCAAAGTCGAGCTCCAGGCAAACCTCCGGACAAGCAGATTAGCCTTCTCGGTTGCGGTGCAAACAACTTCAAGATTGTTGGATAGTGGAGGAATTGTTGAGTGCCCATTATTTACTCCGCTCTTATAGATTATCCAAAAGTCACCAATTCCTAATTTTTGCGCTTCAATGCGTTTTCTGGTAGTTTCGGTATATTTTCTCTTTACTATTTCCTTCTTACAATTATTTCTAGCTTCTACATACTGTCGTCTATTTGTATTGGATTTATGTCGGATAAATCTGCGGTATGCATGTTGCCTTTGATCAATGGCAGCTGTAGAAGTAAACTATTGGGGAGAGTGGGGTTTGCAAAAGAACTTACATGTGGGAACATGTGCTTCTATTGCCGCTTTGAACTATTCAGTGGTCTCATTTGCGCACTGTTCAGCAGGGAGAGAAAATATATTTCCCCATGGAGACTCTCTGGTGTGATCTCTGATGGCATCCCATACAGCCTTATTGTAGTACCTTGTCGTTTTGAGCAGTGGCTCTTCAACTCCTGGTCGACAGTTTAGGGTGATGTCTATCATTATCACAGCATGATCAGCATTTCCGAGAGGGCAATGGGTATTTGTTACGAAATCCCCAGGAACTGTGATCAGATATAGATTCAGAAGTGAAGCTAGCTGATCTTGACGTTACCGTCTGTATAGAAAAGTTATGTGCGATGCTACTAGCTGTGTCAGTTTAGTTAGAGAAGCCAAGCCAACTACTGTGGTGGACAGTAAAGTCACCAAATACATGTATTTGGGCGCTAGGGCCTAGGGAGAGTGCTACATCTATACTGCCAGAGAAGTGATTGATTAGAGTACAGTCTTGGGTCGAGGGAGAGCGATAAAGAAAATATAAATACCTAACGCTATGTTATAAAATTAGTCTAAGGCACATGAAGGCCTGGCCGTCTGATTTTAGTTTAGATTCCCTAGTCATGGGAGGGTGTTACGAATATAGACTCTAAGTCCGTGCACGTGCCTTTCAGAGTCCTTACGACAAAGTGGAAGATAACCAGACATGTTAAAATGGTTAGAAGGGATGGAGGAGTGTAAGTTAGTTTCACTTAGCGCTAAGATATCCGGGAAGTTTGCAAGGAGAAATGATTCTAGCTCGCATAAGTTAGTTCTAAAAATCATGCAACCGAAGTAAACCATCAGCCGACTCTTCGTCCACAGGAATGTGGCCTCGAGAATGCTCACAGGAAATGAGTGCAGGGTCCCTTTCCATGCGCGACATAGCACTACAACCATCTTGATATTATAAGCGCTACAAAAGAGTTAGGGCTCCTCTACTGTCAGTCGGAATACAGCATCCAGACAAACTGTCAAACCGGTGCATTCAAACCTGTCAGATAAGAGTGACTCAGGCCAATCATGTTAACATACATGGTAAACAAGAACCCCCAAAATGCCAAGTTTAAGGGAAATAGGATCAGGCAGGTGTGGGGGACGGTGTTCATTGTTCTTGTCAGGAAACAAGGCGAAGCACTGAGCATCTCTAATGAGTCCCTGTGATTGCACCTCTGTTCCTGGCTAAAAGACAAAGAAGTCAGGCCAGGGGGACCATATATTGGAGCTCAGACGAGCACTTGCCATGAAAATAACGATAAAGCAGAAACACGCCAGGAACGTTTCTTCTGTGGGAAAGAGATTACCGGGAAGAGAAGCTGGGCGATAGGCAGAGTCTACCTACTCCTTAAGCAGTTTAGGTTTACAAAGCGATGATTTGATCGAGTCACTAGCTCTAGGCAGGTTGACTGAGGAGGCATCCCTCCCCCGTTTGGTGCACAGGTGTATGGGGTCAGTCGCACATCGGAGTTTTCCTTTCAGATGGCTGACCTGACGAGATCAACAGGTCTATCAGCACCGAGATGGTTAGTCCCGGGTCTGGTTACAAGGCCAGGTATTTCTACGCTCGCTCATGGGTAGTTAGGATTTATCTGATTAGTACCAACGGCAGTTAGTACCTGCTATCAAGTTACACTCCTCAAAATAATATTAAGATCGGAAAACGTGGTTATTCACACGTTATGAGTGGAAAGGTTTTGGGGGTATGTATGAGTAATGGGCATAGTTTTATGGTTATTATATACTGGAGTTAAACGAGGATTAAATATGGTTTGTGGATTAATAAATACACTAGAAAAAATTATAGTATAAGGAGTTAGGGTACGATTAAAATAAGCTTCAGATATTAGTTTTCATGTAGAAACAATCACCAGTACTTTTGTCCATCCAATGGAAAGAAAAATATAAATTTTCTACTTAATATAACTTTAGGTATAAGTTCAAACTATGGCGAATAAATATCCATCTTGTGAATAATCTATGGAGTATAGGCATATATTATAGATAATGAATGCATACTAATATAGATAAGTATGTTTAGTATCGATTTTAAATTTCTGCCTTCTAAGGTTAAGAAGCTGAAGATAAACTCTCTCTTTCCCCTATGAGAAGTGCACTGAGCGATATATATTGTTTTATAGCAGCTTGGGGAGAAGGGAAATTGGTTTTTGTCCAGTTAGAACAAAAGAGATGATCTAACCTACAAGAATACTGTATTATTATACAATAGGATATACAGGAATTAGGACAGGATTTAGGATTATAAGGTTTTATGTTTGTCATGCAAAACAAACAGAAACAGTAGTCTTGGAGGCAGAGTAGCCAACCCTTTTAAATCGATATTTAGAAAAGAAACGTTCCAGTTATTTCAATATCATACATAAGAAACTATATACTTACAAGAAATATAGGCCTTATATTTAAGCTTCAAAAGAGTGAGGAAGTATGAGACAATTAAGAGCACGAAATAAAAGTTTAGGTAAATAATCAATGACTCTACAATACTTAGTGAGCAAATAAGGAATAAGGTTGCCTTGCACGAATGTTTTGTCTACACTAGGCACGGCCAAAACGGAAAGAGGGAGTATTTTTTGACGGAGTCTCTATTTAAAAATCTACCAAAAATCAAGTAATTATCCAATCAATACGAAATTTTCACTGATTATTAAGTAAAGAATGAACTTTATAACGGTGTACGTTTTTCATAATCGATGTATATATATATATATATATATATATATATATATATATATATATATATATATATATATATATATATATTGCCTACAAAACCCACCTTCTTTATTTGTGGTTACAAATCTGCTTAAAATAATCAGCCGAAACTGAACAAAATATATTATATTGTAGGGAGGGCACGGATTGTAGATAAAAACAATTGCGCAAAATCCGAATCTTGAATGTGTTTAATTTTTCATCCATTGTGTTTGGAAGTGTGAAAATCGTTGAATATGTTAATAATAATAATTTTTTTCTTCAGATTAGCATATATATATATATATATATATATATATATATATATATATATATATATATATATATTAATTTATGAAAAACACTACTTTTAAATCTTTGAAAAATAAATGAATAACTTTCTTTTAGTGAGCCCAATATTTCTAATACTCCATTAAATTAATATTGCTAATATACCATTAAATTGATATTGCTAATACACCATTAAATTAATATTGCTAATATACCATTCAATAGGAAATGCTTTGAAGAATCGATACCAAAACAAAAAAAAGTCGATAAATAACTGCACATTTTGCTAAAAATACGATAATTTCTTTCGGTAGTTTGTCGTTACGTGATATTTCCTCATCTATGGTGGAACATAAGGCCTACAAACAGTTGTTCGTATTTACAAACAGTTGTTTTCTCCTCCTTTTCCTTTTTGCTGTGACTTGCGCTTGACTTAGTTTAAAGTGTGGGGGTCTTTTGCGCTCTCAAACAATTGATTTTGATGGCAAGGCAGGTTCAAGACGATCGTAATACTAGATGCAAGCGTTGTCTCTAACACATACGGCGCCTAGCATTCCCAAATTGGTCATCCATCTGGTACTGGCCAGCCTCGTCGTTGCTTAACTTCGGGGGTTATGTTGGCAACAAGTATGTATCGCTTATTAAAAAGAATTAAATACTTTATAAAGTTGATTCTTCACTTAATCGTCAAAACAAAATTAAAAATAGATACACATTTACAGGACTAAATGACTTCATTTATTCATGTAAAAGCCACCATAGTTTCTTTGAAACTATTATAAATTTTGGATTTTTTAATTTCGCCACGTGAAATCTATAGACTGAGATAAAAGATGGGATTATTTGAAATTCATGTACTTATGTTATATTTTTTGCATATTCTAAATCGTCCTAAATCTTGTTTAGACAAAATAAATAAATAAATAAATGAATAAATAAAATAATTGATTAAAAAACCGAGACAAAAATGACGGTGGATGATAATTTTTTTTCGGAAAGTTTAAAAATTAAAATTCTCGTAAACATAATAGAAAAAAGTTTTATTTTTATATTATTCTGCTTTTCATATGATAAAATTCAGGATTTTATCTTTCTGGGGGGGGGTAGTTGCTCAACAATAATGTATTTTAATAGATTTTAATTTGTTAAAAAAAACAAAAAAAAAAAAACAACCACTTTATTTTTCTACCATTTTTTGGTCGTGCCTAGTCTACATATTGCTTTCAGCATCATGGGAAGCTATGTTTCTATTTGTTTTCAGTCTGTGGTCAGTACTTAAACATAGCGTATTTAAAATCAATTTGTTGAAAAAAAGCAAACCTAAGACATTTTGATATAAATGTAGTTCCGATAAATGAAAATAAAACACTTTCGCATTTATATTGGAGCATACATTTGCATATCTGTGGTATTGTCTGTTTCCTGGCGTCTCTACATATTTCCCAGCAGACAGAAGCCTGTTCACACCCTACCAAAGCGTGTTTGCGACAGAATTTAGCGCTGTTTTCACTCCTCGTTCGTGATTCGGTTTCACTGTTTTGTTTTTTATGAGATTATTTTGCTATGAGTGAAATCTAAGGAAATGCATATATGATTAAGAAGTGTTTTATTTGTTTCAATAACTAAATATTTAGGAAGTGTCGTAGGAAGTTGTTACAGCAGTTCTATTTATGCTGTGCGCCGAGGGGCAAGGCGTGGGAATTAGTGTTTTTGAGTGCATCGTCAATCAACAGATAAAGCATAAAATGTTTATGTGTTTTCTATTTCGTAAACAAACGTTTTTTTTTTTGTTTTTTTTTTTTTTTTTTTTTTTTTTTTCAAATTTAACTTAGATGCGTGGGTAACAATGTTTTTTTTTTCTTTTTTTTTTTTTTCAAGAGATAATCGGTATCGCCCGTGGGACAAATTCGTATGATTTACCGTCGACAGACACACACTCATTCTGGATTGCATTTGATATTAGAATCCGAAAGAAAGAGAGAGAGAGAGAGAGAGAGAGAGAGAGAGAGAGAGAGAGAGAGAGAGAGAGAGAGAGAGAGACACACACACAGACAGACAGACAGACAGACAGAGACAGAGAGAGAACGAGATAGAGAGCGAGGGCGAAAGCGAGAGCGAGGGAGGGAGGGAGAGAGAGAGAGAGAGAGAGAGAGAGAGGGACAGAGAGAGATACTAGCGTGTGGAGGGCTGTCTTGCCCGGTCGTAAAATACGCTTAAATATATTTTAATTTATGCAGATTTCGTATTTATTATTACAGAACCAATTCTTCACGGAATATTATGTTTACCTAATATATACTACTGATTTCAAAAGTAAAAAATGACTTGGGTGTCATCATCTAGAATCGAAACCAATACATCTAGCACTCCACCCGCTTTCCCTACTGTTTGAACCATCGACAAATTGATAAGAACTATTTAAAATTAAACTACATCAAGGCATGAATGAATTTGCGCATGCGTAAAAGTAATAGAAATATGTTAGCAAGTTAAAATAAACATGTTGTATTTCAAATTACCGACATATTTCTGTATTCAGCCATCCAAAAGATTTTACTCGTCTTAAACTATCCTTAGTGTATGATTACTATTTTCTATTAATCTCAGTGTTAATTGACCAGTAGTTTAAGAGTTTATCGGTTCAATATTTTCACAGAGAAACAGACACACGCATACGTGCATCTATCTGTTTTATTTATATAGATTATCACACAGTATAAGAATAAATATGTCTATCTAGAATCGCCACAAAAACTATATTTTAATGATCATATCTAATACATAAAATTATAAGATTTTCTGTGTTAGACCTAAATAACAATAAATCTGGGAAATCGATATTTGATTCTGACTAGCACGCAGCATGTTATTTATACTAAAAAGGTTTAATTTTCTCCAGTTCACTTCCGAAAATAATTAGTACGGTAGGGAAGATTATTGCAATGTAAAACAAATTTAAATAATACTTTTAATAATAAAATGTTTTAACTCATATTACCATCTTTTAAGTTCTATCATTTATACATTAAGGAGTCGTCTCTGTTGTCTATATTATTGTAAAAATTATTTAAAAAATAATTAACAACACCATTTAATTTCTCGTAAAATTTTATTCTAGAAAATTTACGTAACGTAGCGGTTACGCTCGAACCATGTTCGTTACAGCTCAAACCTTTCTTGAGCCCCCACGCCGTCCGGAACCGTCGGAAAGGAACAACAAACAAAAATAAGTAAATCAGGGTCGCCATTTTTTCTTTTCCTTCAAAAGCATTTATAACCGTTACTCTCCCATCTCGACACCACTTAAAATGTCTCTCGCTGCCACATGTCCATCTAACACGTACGAGTTTCTCCTTCTTCCGACTGCGCCTTTCTTCTCTCTTCATTTTACACGTCCGTCTATTTCAGTGTCGACTTTTCTCTCCGCTAACCATTTGGGTGTCCTTTTTTGGTCTTTTTTCTTCAGACGCAAGTCCGAGCAAACTTGCCAATTTGCATACGCGCCAAAACTCTGCTCCTGCTGCTAATAGAATCGCTGTCCCCCTCCATCCTTCGACTGCTGCTAATACTCTCACAGGCGCTCATATGCGATATGTTACAGTTGTGCTTGATATTGATATAAGATTTTAGAAGATCCCCATCAATAAAAATCTCCACGCCACGCAAAAAGCAGACAATGCGCAGATTGTAGCAAACAAGGTTTTATTATTTACACAAGAGAGTAGACTCTATTCATACGATTGGACATTTATATAAAAAAAATTGTTGATTTTATATTTCTACCTCTAAAAGTCTCCTCAAATACAGATCGATATGACAAATAACACCCTAAGATGTTGTACTGCCAGATCAAACTGTTTGAAAATACTGTCTTCCTGATCTAAAATGCACCAAACATTAATGTTATTGTTTTTCCTTTATCTTTGAAAAACTCAATCGTGTTCTGCAAAGTCAAAAACAAAAACAACAATTTTCCTATACAAAAAAAACAAAACAAAAACAAAAAACAAACAAACAAACAAACAAAAAACAAGCCAAATGACTTGAAAGATAAAACTTTTTTTTTTTACAAAATTAATAGATTCGACATTAGGGTTGATATACTGTAGAATAAAATAACCAGACAAAACTGTATAAATAAATATTTGAAGATATAAATAGCTTAAAGCATAAAAACGCGCCCCCCCCCCAAATTACTGGATCTAATAATTAAATAACTCTAAAATGGTGGATATGCCGTAAAACAAAATAACCAAAACAACCGTCATGAATATTTCTTATTTGAAGATATAAAGAATTTAAAGCATAAAACTTTTTACAAAATTATTGGATTCGACATTAAATAATTTGAAAAAGGTTGATATGCAGTAAAACAAAACAACCAAACCAAACACCAGGAATAAATATTTAAAGATATAAAGAACTTTAAGTATAAAACTTTTCCCAAAATTAATGGATTCAGCATTAAACAACACGGAATGATTGATATGCCGTAAAATAACCAAACGACCAAACCTGCCCGAGAGCTCATCGTTCAAACTCATAAACTTAACATTCACAGGCAACATGAATTGGAACAAATACATTGTCAAGGCTGTTGCTGTAAAAAAAAAAAAAAAAAATAACGTAGGCTTCCTCTACCGTATTACAATATTACTCACACTATACTACGATGAGTCAAATGTTGGAGGGTTAACTTGGCCCAGAAACGTCCCGGGGACGGCAACCAATATAACACTATGAGTGGGTCACTAGTGTGACTGCTCAACGGTTACAAGGAAGTCTTTTTTTAAAGAGTGAAGGCATATCTGGAATTATGCGTGGCTTTCCATTCTGTGAGGATAACTTCTAGGAGTTGGGTTCTAGCTGGGAAAGTGGCACAACTCGTCTTATTGTACCTATTTACTATGCCTCCCCACGGGACAGAGTTAGACACCAGGGTCGTTTTTTAACGTGGAGAAAAGGTACAAAAATAAAAATTGTCTCAGTCGTGAAGGATTTCTCCTCCGCCGAAAGAGAACAAGAACTCGTCTTATTGTAGACGCAGATCAAACATTACACAACACAGATTGTAATATATATACGAGAATCTTGACTATTTTATTTTACAAAAATATTACAAAAAATTACAATTAAAAAAATAATTCATAACAATTATACGTTTATCGCACTTAGTTATTTTTGACTAGTGCTGGGGAAGAATGGGTGCCACCCTTCCGGAGAGACAAAATAATGCGTGCTCGCCCCACGCTTGCCGGCCCAAAAAGAGGATGAGTAAAGACGAACTGCATTGTTATCCATTCCTCTGTATCCTTCCATAAGTGACCAAATGACCCCCAGCTATAGGGGTAGTGAAAACACGGTGGCGCATGCGGGATTAATGATGATGTCTCTGTTCAGTCTCGAAAGACAAAGGATACCCCCTGTAGGGGCAGCTGCACATGCAATTGTGAGGCAAGGGTTGCACAATCCTCCAACCACACTTCTCCTGAATCAGCACTGTTTGAATTCAGTGGTAAGGAGAAATTCAGGACGATTGGAAACAATGTCGAGGTAAGTAGAGAACACTACAGCACCTGTAAGTCTGAAATGGTCACCCATTTATTACTAATTTGGTTCAAAGTTTTTGGCCATGCGATGACGTCATCGATGAGAGATGAGTTCTCAATATAGTTGCTAGTTTGAGATAGAAACAGTCAGAAGAGAATAGAACGAACAAAGACCGAGACCGAGACAGGAGAGTCGAGTCGGACGAATCCCCCTTTGGAAGCGAAGAGTTAGAAGTTGAAATCATGTAGTGATTTTGAATTTCTAGATGTCTTCATTGACCGGTCGAAGAAATAAAAAAACATCATATTTTGTAACTGCCGTCATCGTTGTCGTCTTTCTCATCAAACAAAGGTAATGTGAATCATTTATACGAATATTGTCTCACTCATCTATAATGAACTTTGTGTATAAACCCCATCCTTAAGTAATGTGCCCCTCTCTGTCATAAGAAATGACTGTTCCCCTCTGTGTCATAAGAACCGATCTCTCCTCTCTAATATTTGTGTTAGCAAGAAACATTCACAGAATTGTA
Source organism: Euprymna scolopes (assembly GCF_053919585.1). NCBI lineage: Eukaryota > Metazoa > Mollusca > Cephalopoda > Sepiida > Sepiolidae > Euprymna > Euprymna scolopes. The sequence continues at coordinate 136,284,531 of NC_136487.1, read as the reverse complement.
TAAATGCCCCTCTTATCTTCTATCCCCCTCTCATCGTGTATTACATGTCCCCGTCTCTCTTTCGATATATGTCTCTCCAATCTGAACAACCATATATATAATATTCATCCCCCTAAATATGACCCCTATGCAATACCTTTTAGACAGGATCCAAAAGAGTCTTAAACCTAATAAGTCCTACAGCAGATTCCATGAACAAAGCTTCTTTCCAAGAACTGCCCACTTGTGGAAAATGTTCCGCTGGCCTGCTTTCCGGCTGAATACAACATGGTAGCCTTCAAATCTAATGTAAACAAGTTCTCGTAGAGCCATCCCCATAAATAATTAAATTCTACCCAATTTACACCATTAACGATTACTACACTACCACATAACATTCATTAACCCTTATCCTCGAGTGGCCATCGGGCCTTGATAAGTGGTGAATCCCAAGTAAAAAAACAAAACAAAACAAACAAACAAACACTATTGGCCAAGTTCCAGCTTCTGCCTAATCGTCGCAATGTTGCATCCCTGTATTTGTTTTACAAGTACTTCAACGGAAAATGCCCCGACGAATTTACTGTATTTGTGTCCTTTGAAAATAAATAGCTCCAACCAGCCAGGCCGTCAGCAAAATCCCACCCCCTTCACTGTAGACGTCTCCAGATGCTAGTAGGCTTCTATCCTTTAACTACTTGCCTTTGGAATTCTCTCCTTGTTCCCTATTTCTCCGCTGTACCAACATTCAAAAATTTAAATGTAACGTAAACAAAATCTCTCTGAACAACCCCGCCTTCAGGATTTTCATATAAATCTGGCTCCTTATTCACAGACGTCCGTTGCGTTTCAGTGAAAAAAACTTTGTGGTCAATGTAAGCAAAATATTAAAAAAACAAATGAAATGAAATAAAACAAACACGTTTTTCATTACATTACGATGTTAACCGACGTTGAGCCTGGTCTGAACCAAACGGTCACCCATATGACACGAAATGGTTGATATGCTGTAAAACAAAACAACCAAACAAAAAATGGTCACCCATTTGGTACAGACTAGGCTCTGTATGTGATACAATGACTACAACCCCCTTAAAAAAGGCCTAAAAAACTAACGTCGTTTAAAATCATCTCGTCTGAGCGAGATTACGTATTCTCGAAAAACTTTCCCCTTCAGAAAAAAAAAGAAGTCAGTTCAATCCGCCCAGGGTTCGTACCTTACTTGAAGACGGTTTAGCGATGGGTAGCTATGTGATAAAAGGTGTATAATTACGCAGTGTATGCAGTAAATATCGTAACATTACTACGTATACAAAAATCCTCTGGTCTTGCTTCGGTACAAATAAACAAAACTTTACCAAGAGTGGTTTTTCGTAATATCTGCCTCCGATCAACATCCAAACGTCACCTTCTTCGATCATGTATTCGTAGAGGAGCCGATTTCGTTTTATTATAAAATATATACGCCATAATCACGTTGACACACCGGTTCTCGTTAGATCACTGAAGCTAAGCAGCGTTGAGCCTGGTAAGTACCAGATGGGTTGGGAATATCAGGCGTTGTATGTAAGAGGACGTCGACACCTCTCCGTAAAAGCTGCAAAGACATAACGTTATCATCTCCCCTGACGAGGTATACATACGACTGGAAGTCGCTTGTAAATTCAATTCTCTCATGAAACTTCTTCCTTCGGAGGAAGTCGGTTCAACCCACTAGGTTAAGTGTAGTTTCAAGTACAATACAGTGTCATGAAATATTACTGCTTTATTTGAGTTGATACTTTACATCAAGATCTTTATTGGATTCTATTAAAAGAATTCGCAGTTCAAAAGTGCAAAACGAAGATAATCAGCATATCCGGGGCGGGTG
>NC_136487.1:136262682-136277682 GCF_053919585.1 Euprymna scolopes | reverse complement strand
TTGATAAAAATAAATAAAAATTGTATTTCTAATTGATTTTAATGATCGACATTTTAACTTGGATAATTCAGAAATAGAAGAAAGAGAATGGGTTTTCACTCCCTAAACCAGGTGTATTCTTACTCTATCCATAGTCACCAGGAACAAATTTTATAATAGACAATTCTTTGATATTCACCGGCATCAAACATTTTTTCCGCCACGAATAGAAATACAACCTCTATTTATCATTTTTCTATTTGTCCGACACTTCTGGGTGTCACCTATAGATTTCAAAATTATGTCAGAGTAGACGCAAGTCGAATGTTTACATTTGCTATCCTTAATAAGATAAACGCCATGTTATTAAATATGTTTTTGTGAATGATAGCAGTTTATTATTTATTTATTTCTTTTACTGTTTGGGCACCATCTATCTTGGCCAAAGGTCACTCGAGGATAAGACTTAATGAAATAGAATGGTTCTCAACCGAAAAATGGAAACATTATAGGGGCACTAACATTAATTAAAAGGTATGGATTGCATTTGATTACTTGTGGGGAGATTTATAACAAGAATTTGTGTACTTTTGATTTGAAGATGGCCACATTGTATTAGGCAGGGAGGAAGTCAAGCGTTAATGTGTTCCACGGGCGGGAAGCTCTTACAAAAAAGCTTTGTCCATTCCTCCTGGTCCTGGATATGACCTTAAACTATATCCGATGGTTAGGCCCCAGCTTGTGGGCTTTGGGGAGTGTGAAGCCACCCCTTAATTGCCATTGCTGCCAGGTCCACTCTGACCCGGAGTGGTAGTACCTGTTAGGGTCCCAACTATGGGTTAAATAGAAACCAACTTATATATATATGTTTTTCTGTAAAAGTCTGAGGAAGCTACAGACGGCCAAAAAATGGCCGAGTAGCTGAAACAATAATGTAACTTAACAGAAAGATACGGTAATAAAAAATAAAACCTGTATATATATATATATATATATATATATATATATATATATATATATATATATATATATATAATGCTCCTCATCTTGAGTTGAGCATATTGAGAAGTGATACACGAATTACCATTAGCATATAAGCGACGCTTTTTGTGTAAACAAATCGAGCGGAGGTATTTCGGACGATGTCAAAAATGTCTACTCGTTCAGCAGCCGCCAATAGCGTAATGGTTAGGAGCCTTGATTGTTGTACAGACGGTCGGGTTTCGATCCTGGCTTGAGGTAAAGCCTGTCTAGCTGCGCTGATGAGCTGCGAAACAGCGAAACAGTACTGTATGTCGATGACTATATATATATATATATATATATATATATAGTTTAATAAAATGAGCATAAAGAAAGACAATAAACAAATAGTGCTTACCTCATTAAATCCTCGATTTTAATAGAGTTCATCTGAGTTACAGCCGCCATATTACTAATCCCTGTTTTCTGTGTAAGAATGTCGCGTAGGTTCATCTCGTTGCTTCGTTTTTTATCAGATAACCAAAAATCATCTCCTAAAATCTCGCGGATTGGTGTGTCAAATGTATAACTGTCAAAAAAAAAAAATAAAAATAAATAAATAAAAAATAAATAAATAAATAAAAAATAGAAATATATATATATATATATATATATATATATATATTTATATATAATCGATCAATAATTTTGCTCATCCAATCAAGCATTAAAAAAATAGTCAACATTTTTTTCAAGCATTAAAAAAATAGTCAACATTTTTATAAGCATACCCGTCCCAGGACGGATAAAATTAATTTTCAGACAGAATAGTTTTGCACCATTTAATGGGGCCATTGAAGGTAAAAATTCAAATATAATGCTACTGAGTCTTATTTCATTTTTGATTAAATTAAATTAATTATAAAAAATCAAATTTCCGTTAAAGAGGGGGGGTTAAAAGGATAGTTTTAGGGAAAAGTTAGAGAGAGAGAGTGATAAGAAGGGAGGGGTAATATAAAGATATAGAGGGGGGGGTATGAATACACTAAGGTGAAGAAAAAGAAGAAGGAGGAGGTGAAAACAGTTGGCATCGTGTCAGACGACGATATTAACTTTGATGATTGAAGTCATTTAAAAGTGTTTCAACTATAGAAAGAAAGTTTAACTAAATATTCTAATTTATTAAGATATAAATAAAATAAAATAAATAAATATCCAATCCGATATAACTGGAAAAAAGTCAACGTTAATTTCAAAACAAAAGATATAATTAAAAAAAATCTAAGCGAATAAATAAATAAATAAAATAAATAAATAATTAAACGAAAGATGCCATGTTTTATTGATAGACAAGATGACCCAATTTAGTTAAACTTTCTTTCTCCCTTTTTATCACTCTCTCTAACTTTTCCCTAAATATATACTTTTAACCTCCCCCTTCTTTAACGGAAATTTGATTTTTTGTAATTAATTTAACCCATAAGAACTTTAGCTTTGCTTCACACCAGCCATGGCATATTTTCTCTCCTAAAAATTTGAAAAGGTCTGGAACCGTTTTAATTTTTGTATTTTAATTTTCCTTGTCTGATATGACTGTATTTGCGTAAAGAATAATAAAATATAATTTGCTCTCTTTGATTGAGCACTATCAACGACCCTTGTTGAAATTCAATTATTCTTAATTTTTGGACATCTTTCTACCTGGAATATATATATATATATATATATATATATATATATATATATATATATATATATATATATATATATATATATATATATATATATATATATATATATATGTAGTCATCGATATACTGGGATTAATGTGAGCAAAGATACAATCAGTAGAGTTCTAAATCGTGCAGGTTTTGTATCAAGGTCCCGAAGAAAAGTCCCATTATTGAAACTTAAGCATGTCAGATCACGTTTGATTTATGTTAAAACATATGGGGGAACAATCCCAAGAATTTTGGAACAAGGTAATCCGGTCAGACGAAACGAAAATCGAAATCTTTGGAAGAAACACAGCAACACATGTATGGCGTAAAAATGGCACCGCCTATAACGAAAAGAATATCATTCCTACGGTAAAGTTTGGTGGTGGTTCGATTATAGTATGAATTATAGTATAGAATGAATGGATGTACAGGGAGATTTTGAAGAAAAACCTCCAGAAATCTGCTGATTTGTTGGGACATAATAGCAATTTCGTGTTTCAGCAGGACAATGATCCCAGGCACACTGCCAAACTAACCAAAGAATGGCTTAGAAATAACGGAATTGACGTTCTTATTTGGCTCAGTCAGTCTCCAGACCTCAACCTAATTGAAAATTTGTGGAAAATATTGCAAAATACCTAAATATCTGTGCAAAAACATGTGTTCAACTATAGAAAGCGATTGGAAGCTGTTGAACGCAATAAAATATTAAATCAATGTATCCAATACTTTTGCGTTAGTTGATTTATATTTTTCCTTTAATATAAACTTTTTAAATTTTAATTTTGTAATTACTATCCAAATATTAGTTAGAATAGTAATAGGAATATACTGACCAAATTTTAGGTAAAATCTTGAATCCTAATTAAAGTTATGAAGAAAAATATAATGTATCCGATACTTTTGCGTGGCACTATATATATATATATATATATATATATATATATATATATATATATATATATATATATATATATATATGTATAGTCTTTGAAGTTTTTAACCTTTAAAACTATACAAAAAATATCTTTTATCATTCGTTAGAAAACCATCTAGTCAGTAAGTCATTTAATCACCTGCAACCACTGCATCAACTCGCTCTCGAATTTACTATAGTACCAATAATTTATTTTTCAAGGGATCATCAGTTGTTTACCATGAAACACTGTTTCGGGGATTTAAAAACAAAACAGTATATTACATCATGGCTCCCCAGCAGTGTTGATCAAACACCACCACCCTTAATCTTAGGAAGAAGACATGTTTCAAACATTTGATCCAGTTTTCTATTCTTAATTGCAATTACTAACCTTTTCATATTATAAAAATGAATTTCTTACCTGTGCGATTCATCAATTTCCACATTTAAAATGGATACATTTTTTAATTTTTTAATTTATCAGTCTTGTATTTATAAGATTAGGATTAATCCATTTAACTACTTATCACCCCCACTATGATTAGTATTTAGTATATTTACATTCTTATTTAAAATTAGATATATAAAGGTTAAAAATATTTTTACATATATACATTTTTTTTTATTATATGTAATTATAAATACATTTTATACATTGCTAATATAGTTTTGGATTTCCTTTATTAATATAGTCTGGTTTATCTTAAACGATTCAAAAGCATTAGGATAACGAACAAATGCTTTATTTAACTGTTTAAATATTTTATTTTTATCCCCACCTTGTTTTATCATCCTTATTACTAAACTAGAAACTAGTGGTATAAAATCTGTTAATTTTAAAGTAACGCGAGCTATTCTCAAAAACTCTGACATAATGGTTCCATAAAACATAAAACAGGGCAGGTGCTATCTTTATGGGGCATACGTACTATTTTAAAGGGGAAAGCGTTTCTTTTATCAAATATTTTATAAAGAAAAATCCCATCCTCAATTTTTATATCTACATCCAGAAATGTAGCCTGTTGTCCTCTATGTTCACAATTCAATTTTAATTCGTTTTTATATATAAGATGTTTATTTTTTTCGAATTCATCATTATCGTTTATACATATAAGGTCATCTATAAATCTCCTACATCCATGAAAGTTATATGTTTTAGATATATCTGTTTTTAATAGTGATGATATATATATATATATATATATATATATATATATATATATATATACTCGAGTCTACGTAAATATTAATTTGCCCAAAATGGTGCAGGATCCAATCCCATTGGGATACCTATCGTTTGGAGTAATATTTTATTTCCTATTTGAAAATAGCATTCTTTAATAAGATGACTTACAAGTATTTTTAAAATACCTTTAGAAACACTAGTTTTGATATTTTTATTTTTACATCAGAAAGCTTTAGAGTTTGAAAAGTCTATATATTTACCTTTTCCACCTTCAAAAGCCAAATCTACAGTATCATTTAATTCTTTTATAAGTTTTTCATGCGGAATTTTAGTATATAGCGTACTAAAATCATAAGTAGCTATAGATTTTGCTTTTATTCTGGAATTTATTTTATCTAATTTTTCTTTCACTGGTTGGGAATTATTTACTACCCAAAATAGATTTATATTACTATAGAATTTACTTTTCAGGTGAAAATTATTTATTTGATTTATAATTAATTTAAATATTTTAGATATAGCTTTACTTAAAGGTTTAATGATGCACGTCTTTGAACCTACAATAAATCTAGCACCAACTGGATTTTTATGCATTTTAGGTATCCAATACATACATGGAAGATTTTTGTGTTTGTCTTCTAACTTTAATCCTACTTTTTCACTAATAATACTATTATTCAAAATAATGCTATCTAAATTACTATTACTTACTTTATAAGTATCCGAAACGTTTCCTATAAGTCCTACTTCTATCAATAAACGTTGTATATAATATTTTTTACATATAAAAGCTATATTGTTTGCCGCTTTATCAATCGGAACTATTACAAACTTTTCTTGAAGTATTTTAAGTTCCTCCCGTATTTCTGAATTTTTTAAAAGAGGATTGGTTTTTCTAGGGTGCTTAAATTGTTTTATATGTTTAACCTTTTCATTTACGCATTCAAGTATACTATTTTTCCATGCATCAAACGTAGACTGTGCTAATTTATATTTGTTTACCATAGACATAATAAAACCTTCTAGTGCTTTAGTTACTTCTTTAACGCATTTAGTGTAATTTAGGGATTTAGGTTCTCTATAATTTGGACCCTTACTAAGTAGTTTTCTTAATTTAGGATTATTTACTATTTTTAAATCTCCTGTAATATATATATATATATATATATATATATATATATATAGTACAATAAAAATTACGAATGGATTCTGCGCACTACTGTTCTTATCTTGAGTGTCATTTTCACAATGTTTCGGTCGATGTAACCTCCTACCTTACCAAATTTGTACAAGAATTGTCCATAAAGACTCGTGGCATAGTGGCTAGAATATTTGGAAAAATTAATTGTAAAAGTAAGATTATCCTGAAGGTTCAGTGTGGGCAACCGAAAAATACAGTTGCGAATTACTTAGAACCTCTACCCAGTCATAGCTGACGGAACGAGAGCATGCTACCCCCGTGAAGTAAATAAAGGATTCCGTTCGAAATTCCGTCCAAAGTCCAAAGTTCGACAAGATACACCTGAAGAAGGTCGGAGGTTACATCGACGGAAACGTTGTGAAAATAACACTTGATATGAGCACAGTAGTCCGAAGAATTCAAATAATACGAATAACCAGTCTTCATCTAAAAAAATTCAGAAACGAAATTATAAATTATTTGTATCCGTAGAAGAGTTTGCAGATTACTATATATACGGTATTTCAAAATTATATCATAGACGTATAGTTGCTGTCGAGCCGAGGTATGCTTCCATTCAGTCCAAAGAAATCCATCCTCCCAAGCTTTACCTTCTCTCTGAGAAGGTGCAGTTTATTGATAATCTCCTAGACACTTTTGCCGAGTAATACCGACAGAGCTGCTCAGACATATTTTGCAGGTTTCCCTAATGGACTAGCTTCGTACAAACTACACCTGACCTTGTGCCTAACTAAACCCCTGGCAAACAGGTAAATAGTATGTTATATCATGGAAGGAAAAGAGTAAAAGCCGTTTTGATGTCAATATAATTAGAAGTGTACAAAAAAAGTTTCGTTGTTATTCATTTAGACGATCGCTGATGTTATAAGCAAATATTTTGCTAAAACGGAACTGAAAAAAAAAGTAGAAGCAAAATTTTCAGGTGTCCAACGACCATCGGAAAGAAGTAGTCTTTTATTACTTCGATTATTTCAAACACCTGTCTTAAATTGTGATAATTAGGAATGGAAAAAGCGCCAAGATGTCTGATAATTCACCTGCAAAAAATGTTATGTGAACACCAACTTACAGTTATTAGACATACTAAATAGTTGGAAGTGGCTGAATACACACACACACACACACACACACACACACATATATATATATATATATATATACATACAAAAAGCAGGGCAATGTTGGCAGCTGATCTGGCTGCCCCATACCCAGCATTACAAGCTTCAAAGAAAGAAAATTATATATATATATATATATATATATATATATATATATATGCATATAAATGTTCATTGCGTGTTCCTTGTCGAATAAAAAATTGTTTGTAAATCTTAATTTACAGTATATATATATATATATATATATATATATATATATATATATATATATATATATATATATATTTGTGTGTGTGCGTTTGTGTGTTATAGAATATCAAGAGAACATTGGTAACGTCAGTTTAAAATCAAAACAAAAGGGGCATATAGTTGGTTGCCTATGTCAGACTCTCTTCAGCTTCTGTTTCAAAAATTTATTTCTACTTTTTTTTATTTCGATGAATGCCTTCATTTTCTTCTTCTTCTTATATATATATATATATATATATATATATATATATATATATATATATACTAGCTGTTCCCTGCCACGCGTTGCAGTGGCTCAATTTGGTGTAATGGAAAAATTTAATAAAAGAGAAAATGCATGTTTCTTATATTAGTACAGCAATCCACTGCAAAAAGTGAAAAAGAAGGCGAAACTGAAAAAAATGGTGCTCTTGCAGAATTTGATCTGGATCCTCGAGAGTTTCTGTCAATCATTCATGTTTTGGACTTGACCAACAATCAGTGGATGAAGCCGAACGTAGCAAAAATGTTGAAACGCTAAATGCTTTTTTTTTTTTGTTGTTTTAAAAAATGTGATTTAGTAATTAATATTTGGTTGATGGTGGGGGGAGGGGGGTTACTATACACAGGTTCGAAAAAGTCGTCCAAAAACAAATAAATGAAAGCAAAGGTAAGGTAATTTACGTTTCTACCTAATTGGATAATTGTTTAGTGTTTTTATGTAATGTAAAATGTTTAATTGGCTCAAAAAACAGAAATGGTCACGAATTCTGTTGAATACGTTAAGTTTGGGAAAGTAAGTTGAAAACTAAAAACTATACAAAACAGTGTCTGAAACTCACCGAACATATGTTACCATGACATAGGCTGGCATAATGGATAGGTTTCTGACAGTATTTTGTATAGTTTTTTTTTTAGTTTTAACTCACTTTCTCTAACTTAAAGTAATCAACAGTGTCCACCACCATTTGTAGCTTTCAAATACACCAATAAACACTGTTTTTCGAGCCGACTAAACGTTACATTAAATAAAAAGGGTTTATATTACTAAACACAGATACAAAGAAGTTGTCAAAAAATAAATATATAACAAATAAATGTTATCAAAGGCAAGAAAAGTAAGTGTTCTACCTAACTGGATAAGATTTTAGTGTTTTTATGTAATGTATAATCGGTTCAAAAACATTCAATGTTTATCGGTATATCTGAAAAATACAAATGGCGGCAGACTGTATCGAACATGTTAAGTTTGGGGAAATTTTGGGAAAATGAGTTTAAACTAAAAATACTGTTAGGAACTCACTCAATATATGTTACCATGATGTAGGCTGGCATATAATCGGTGGTTTTAAACTTTTGCTCGATACAGGTGACGACTTTTAAAAATCCCTTTTAGTGATTACCTGGTTTGAGGATATTTGTACAACTAAACGGAAAATCTGCTCAAAAAAATCCGGTATTATTTTACTTTAAGGCCCGTTTCACGTTCATATATAACGAAATATTTTATTGTAGATTTCGGTGTGCTAAAAACGAATCTGCAAACCGTTTACGTAGCAAAAAAAAAAAGTTTTCATGACATTCATGAAATTACTTTTTCGAAAAGTGGGTGATCACTTTTCAATGTAAATTTAACTTAGAATGAGCACCCACTTTCTGGCCACCTGAGAGAGGGGCATTTTTCTGTTTCTTGGCTAAAAAGTTTTTTGTTTGATTTCTTTTGCATGGTAATAACCCCTGAACTTTGGGACTATTTTCCATTTAACAGCCGTAGCCTTCGTTTACGCTATGCGTAAGCATAAACGAAAGCTGTTTAGCCAATAAACATGGGAAAAAATCCCCCCTCTCTCAGGTGGCTAGAAAGTGGGTGCTCATTTTAAGTTAAATTTACATGGAAAAGTGATCGCCACTTTTTCGAAAAAGTAATTTCTTCATATCATAAAAACTATTTTTTTGTGACGGAAACGGTTTGCAGATTCGTTTTTAGCACACCAAAATCTACAAAATTTTTTTTGTTATTTACGAACGTGAGACGCACAGCCCTTAATGGAAAATTATATCAAAAATCCGGGGGAAAATAGTTTTCAATAAAAACAGCAAATGAATTCGATAGAAAAAAAATGGATGCTATTTTTTTTTCTTTCTGTGTGTTTCTTAGCTTAAAAGTCTTTTTGTTTGATTTCTTTTGCATGGTATTAACCCCTGAACTCTGGGACTATTTTCCATTTCACAGACGTAGCCTTTGATAATGCTATGCGTGAGCATAAACGAAAACTGTTAAATATGCATTCGCGTACCAAACTGCCTTGTCAAAAAAACCTTTAAGCCAATAAACACGAAAATAAATGCCCCTTCCTCAGGTGGCCAGAAAGTGGGTGCTCATTTTAAGTTAAATTTAGATGGAAAATTGATCACCCACTTTTCGGAAAAAAAATTTCTTCAGATCATGAAAACTATTTTGATACTCCTTGGGCGTTGAGTTCCATGGCGACCCGCAGGATTATTTAATGGTCGTTCCCTTAGTACCCCCCTAGTCAAGGCTAACGCATGCGCACCAGTATCAGAATTTTTGTAGGAATTTTTGACACCCCTAACACGAAACTGCGAATACAATATAAAAATCTCGGAATTTCTCTGTTAAAAGTGGGTTATTTATTTTCTTTATGGATTATACTTCCAAAATAAACTATTACAGTTGTTTTAAAAGTAATAGAAATATTATTTTTTTTAAAACAGTAATGAATTTTCCGAACTCAATATTTTTCAATTTTTAAACTCAATATTTTCAATTTTTAAATTTTAAAAATCTATCAAAATTTTTCTATTGATTCTATTTTTACGATATTTTCAGGGTCAATGTGAAATTTTATGTTCTTTCCAATAAATCGAATATAATATTTTAGACAAACGTTTTTTTTTTTAAATTCACGAACCCCCCCCATCCCAATTTTTAAGTGTCTATTAAAAAGTAAATACTTAATTTAGTAACCCGAAAGTAAATAATTAATTTACTCACAAAGTGAAGAGTAAAGGTCAATACATAATATATTCAAATTTAAAAAAAACATAGTGTTCTTTTAGAATTTTACCTGTAAAGTTTGAAGTTTAAAACCTTTTTTTTAAACCACGTTATTTGTTTTTTTTGTTTTTTTTTTAATGGAACCTTGGTCCTTGCTCCTTTAATTGAAAAAAAAAATTAGGGCTTGAATTACATTTTTCGAGGAGCTTGGAAAGACAGGGGGTCGAATAATTCACGCCTCCCATTTTGTAAATGTCTAATAATAATTAATTTAGAACCCGATAAGTACATAATTATTTACTCACAAATTGAAGAGAAAAGGTCAATACATAATATATTCAAATTTAAAACAAAAATAGTGTTCTTTTAGAATTTTACCTGTAAAGTACGAAGTTTAAAACCTTTTTTTAAAAAAAACACGTTTTTTTTTTTTAATGAAATCTTGGTACTTGCTCCTTTAATTGAAAAAAAAAATTAGGGCTTGAATTGCATTTTTCGAGGAGTTATAAGCTTGGAAAGATGGGGTGGAATTATTCGCTATTTTCACGAAATTTCTGACACTGCTAGCGCACGTAACATTTTTTATTTATTTACTTACGTGGTGGAGTTTCTATACTGATAGGTTTTTTGAAATTTTTTCACTGGATTATTATTGATTGAACACTAACCAAATTATGAAAAAAAATTGAAAAAAAAAAAATCATTTCAACATTTGAAAGGGATACTCACTTTTTAGTTACCACGTTCTGATAAATCGGTCACTTTTTATTTATTTTTTTTTTTTTCTAAATACGGAAGTGTCTTCGGGAGATATAAAATGGTCGCATGTTGACGAAGCAATGTATCGGGAGGCGTACGGGATTAAAAATTATTGGTAAATTTTTAGATTAGGTCCACCTCCTCAATTTTCTTTTAAATGACGACTTGAAATGGTTTTCGACTATGCTGAATACGAAAATCGCATCGAAATTTTGCAGAAAGAAGTAGTTATCAAGATATAAAAAGTTGTATTATGCATTGTAATCTTTGGCGGCCATCTTTTTTACGTGTGTGTATTTGTTTATGGCGCGTGTGCACGTAAAAAGATGGCCGCCGAAGAATACAATGCATAATACAACTATTTATTTCCGCAAAATTTCAACGCAATTTGCGTGTTCAGCATACTCGGAAACCTATAAATGTCGTCATTGAAAGGAAAATTGTGGAGGTGGACCTAATCTAAAAAAAATACCAAATTATTAAACATTTCTCCAGCATGTTAGTGAAATTTATAATACTTTAAAAAAATTAAAAAGAAACAAAACAAAAGTTTTGAAAAAAAACTCACCTTTCACAAAAACAATTTAAAAAAAAAACACAAACTGACTAAATAAGTAAAAAAAAAAATAATTAAAAATCTCGAAACTTTATTTTCATGAAAACAATAAAAAAAGTCTTGTTCTCTCTATTTTTTTTCTTTGAGAAACAAATATATTTCTGACTTACAAATGCGGTAGAGACTCATTATTTTTACTTTCTATGGTTTTGATATACCGCGTTTTTATTGCTTACAAAATGGGTGACTGATTTATCAGAACGTTGTAACTAAAAAGTGAGCACCACTTTCAAATGTCGAAATAATGATTTCTTTTTTACATTTTTTTTTTAATAATCTGTTTAATTAGTGTGCAATCAATAATAATCCAGTGAAAAAAAATTCCAAAAACCTATAAGTATAGAAATTAAGCATGGGAGTAATGTTTCTACAACAACGTCGCCTTTCGCACTTTTACAAACATTTTTTTAAAAAGTAACTAAACCATTTATTGATAATTTGTCACGTGTACAAACATTTATTTATTTACGTAGGCTTAACTCCTTTCATGAATAAGAAAAGTTTTACTCTTTAAGAATAATAAAAGGAAAAAGTTACTGAACATTTATAAAAGGACTTCTTTTCATGAAGGCCAGAGAAATAGTTGGCCGAAAATTCGTGAAACAACAACAATAAATAAAAATGGTGCTAATGCAGAGAGCCGCGCTATTTTTTAAATCATATTTCCACGTTTAAATAACGTTTTACGATATGTTTTTTTTTTTATTTATTCAATTGTAAGGTTAAAGTACAGAATAGGTACAAAACATCCTTACCTCCCCATGTTAAGAATGACTTTTTAAATAATAACATTATTTCAGCACGGATCACTCTCTGCATGAGTAATCTTATATATATATAAAAAAAACAACTCAAAAGCAAGCAACAAACTTTTTTTTTTTGGCCTTATATAATAAAGAAAAGATGTGTAAATTAAAAAATTTGGAAGATAAACAAATTAAATGTTTTTTTTTTGTTTTTTTTTTACTTATCGAGTTAACAGAAAATTAAACCTTTCGTCAATTCGTGGCTGTGAAATGAATCGAACCGGAAGTTCAGTTTTATCAACAGAACAGATTCGCAGAAACGATAAATAAATATATTTATTTTATTTAATATTTTAATTTTAATTAGGTAAATTTATTTTAATAACATAAAAACATACCTCGACTCTAAAAATGGGTTGTCTGAAAATTTCAAATAAATTGGTAACGTATAAACATGGTTTTATTTCTTTAGAACGAACCAACTTTACATTTTTATATATATAGATATATAGTAAGTATAAAATATATATGGCAATTAAACTACACAGAATATTCCGCGTTTCATCCACGCTAAGATTCATCAGGCTTATCTGAGCCTGGTGAATCCTAGCTTGGATGAAACGCGGAATATCCTGTGTAGCTTAATTGCCATATATATTTTATGACTTACTACTTAGCTCTACCTACGTATTAAGCACTGTTGAAGTAAATACTTAAAGTTCACGCATAAATTTATACTTTCGTATATTAATTTATGTGATTAAATGAAGTAGTCATATATATATATATATATATATATATATATATATATATATATATATATATAAAATGGGTTAAGAAATTCAAACGAAAGAAAGATGTATATTTAAATAAGAGAGTAGTCACCAACAATGTGTATTTTTTAATATTATTTTATTATTCCGTGTCTCCCTCCTCCACCGCGTAAAAACGTACAATGATCCAAACATAATTCTCAATGAAAAACCAAGACACGGAATAATAAAATAATATTAAAAAATACACATTGTTGGTGACTACTCCCTTATATATATATATATATATATATATATATATATATATATATATATATATATATATACTAGGAGGCCGCTCGGCCTTAAGATACTTTTTAATAATATATTTGATTAATGCAAATTTCGTATTTATTATTATTATTATTATTATTATTATTATTATTATTATTATTATAGAGATAATTCTGCATTGATTATTATATTGTACCCAATACAGTAGAACCCTGGGTAACGGCATTAAAAATTAACAAAATACAGTATAGTATATCATATACATGTATGTAATCAAAGAAAATTATGAATTATACCGTAAGCAGAGGTCAGAAAAACATTCACATCGTAACCTGAGAAAACCGTATCCTTGGGCTACCATTTCCCGGCGTTCTACTGAATACAATAGTGTCCCCCCTCGAGGTGGCACGGTTGTAAAATAATTTTTATATGATATTTTAAGTCATGGAGATTTCGTATTTATTGCTATAGAGCTTTAAATCTATTTATTATTATGTTATATTTAATACAAGGTGTCCATAAAAGTCCGCCTGTATATAGACAGACAGACAGACATATAGATAGATAGATAGATAGATTAAAAAAAATCATTGAAAATTTTATATCTATATCCTTAATTGCTAGATGAAAGATAATTTTTTAAAATTGCAACAAAATGTACATTACATAAAATAAATCCAAGATAATTTTTTGATTAAATTTAAATTAAATTTTTATACCTTACTCTGTAAAATTTATAAAAGTGCACTTTGAAGATAAATAAATTTCAAATTGAATCTTGTACCTTTATTTTTAAAGGCTATAGTAAAAACATTTTGTTTAACAATTTTCATGCCTTGGATGAAATGCTTTTCTAACTTGTATCTTATCTTTTTAAGATTATATTTTAAAACTCTCCTCTCTATTTCAGTTTGTAGTTCTCCTCACACCATAACTTATTTTGCAACCCCCTCTTTGTGTTATTATAAGTCTGAATATTCTGTTTCAGTTTGTATTTCTCCTCACACCACAACTCATTTTTGCACCCCCCTCTTTGTAATACAGGTCTGAATAATGAGAAAATCTGAATTTTTTTAACAAAAACTTTAAAATAACCTTTTTAGATTAAAATTTTTAAAACTTTTTTTCAGAATAGAAAATCTTTAAAATTTAATAAGGAACATATTTTATATAAGTTTCATTAACAAATATTCAGTACATAACGAGAAAAATAGAGATGAAAATTTCAAAAGGACTGTATAACTGGTTACGGTCAATAGTAGTCCTCGCCAGCGAAAGTCTTTATTATTGTTATTCTATTATTATTATTTAAAACATTTTGTGTCCTGCTCTTTCGCGCGAGGACTAATAGATAAAGCTTGTTACGCTAACCATTCGCTAAACCTTCAGAAAGTAATGGTTTGAGTGTATCTACCACGCTGATATCGTTATCGTTTATGTGAATTGTGAGTGACACCGCCAATATCAATGCAATATTAAACGGTCACAGTGGAGTATTC
>NC_136487.1:136190182-136260182 GCF_053919585.1 Euprymna scolopes | reverse complement strand
TAGAATCGATACTGAATCTTGAATGTATGCGTATATGAAGGGGTACCTTGAATTCGGCTTGTTATGGTTTAAAAAAGAAAAAAAAAACTTCTGCCTCCTCTTATAACCTTATCTATACAACAGAGCCCTCCCCCCAAGAGTTTCCAATCTAATTGGTTCCGTGCTGTCAACCAAGCCCCAACCACTGTTTCATCACTGTAGTATTCCATCCATGTACTTGTTTCATTATTACATTTAATGTGCTCCAACGAATTCATATCACTGATGACTTCTCCACATAAATGCCCCCGACTAACCCGACAAGCAGCAAAATCACACCCCTTCAAGCCGGACAGCCGCCTGCTCTTAAAGTTTCTTCCTTCTGACTGCTAGGCTTTGGATTTCCCTCTTTGTATCCGTCTTCTCCGGTTGTACTAACATGCAGAGATTTAAGTATAAGGTCCATAGATATCTCGCTGCTCAATTCCCTACTCAGAGTGTTCCTATAGACACGTTCCCTAATTCAAAGTAGGCACTTACGTTTCAGTGGCAATTTGCCTCGTTTAGTGTGAATATATATACATATAAAAAACCTGAACCAAATGTCCGAATTAGTCAGATGATAACAAGTGCTTCGTCTGTTTGGTTCATCAACATCTGATTTCATACTATTTTTAACAATTTCAATTCAGTGTGAACTCGAATTCACTTATGTAGACATTGAAATTGTTTAAATAAAGTATATTATAAACTTCTACCTTGCATTGAGCACTTTTCGAAACAGTATTGTATTTTTTAGTGGTTTTAGACTAGAAGGTGGATCTTGGGTTTAATTTCGGCAGCCTCGTAACTCGCTTTCCTTATTTTGTTCTTTAGTTCTCATATTCCATGAACGATGTTTCTGACAAGGAAAGAAGGATTGCTGTTTTCTGGGTCAGAATATATTCCATCTTAAACTTATCGTTGACAAGTTTGCTTGTTTTATTTTTATATTGAAGTAATAGTTTTTAGCTCTTTACATCAATTGGCTTCATGCCTTGTCTGGAGCGATTTTCATAAAAAATAAATTTTACCAATATATTTGAATCTGTCGATATATATATATATATATATATATATATATATATATATATATATATATATATATATATATATTGTTGTGGTGGCACCCACTCATTTACATACGTGGATAATATTACACATAAATAACAAGACTCGGTTAGTCTGAGGGTGTGTTAACCAGAAGCCACCGAAGGCCGAGCCGAGAGCAGATATGTTCTCCAGCCAAGACTCTCTTACCTGACAACCATTATGTAAATATACTGTAAATATACTTTTCCTAATACACTTCTTATTGATCTACCTTTGTTTGTTGAGTCTTCATTTGTATTGACTTATACGTTATTTGGTTCAACCTGCAAACATAACATATATATATATATATAAGAGAGAGAGAGAGAGAGAGAGAGTGAGAGAAGGAGGGAGAGAGAGATAAGTACAAAGAGGGAAGGAGAGAAGATGCGGGAGACGAAAATGCGATAAAGTATGCGTTAGATTTCTATTATTAGAAAGCATTTAACAAAAAGATGAGTGTTGCGTAAGAAGTTAATCTACCTGAATATTTGTTTAATGACTTGCAGACGACGGTCGATTACAGAATTACACGCAAAGCTAAGAAAATTGTTTAAAAGCTTAATTACGACAGACCATCAGAAACCATTTTAACGTTTTTTTTTTTTTTTTTTTTTTTTTTAAACTTCATCACGTCTTACAGCTCCTAGCATATTGTAAGCATGGCTCCATGGACCACCGATACACACAAATACAGGGTGTCTAAAAAGTCATTGAAAGGGTTTGGAACTTAAACAGATTCTTTATTAGAGATGATATCTTTCTGTAATTTTAACACAATCTGACTAAGACATTGGGAAATTTTTAAAATGTGCAAAATTCAAATAATCGTTGTTTATGAAAATATACTTAAATGTTGATGAGTATTGGCTAAAGAGAGCTTGATATGGGTATCTAAAACGATCCTTAATTATCGAGTTTGAAACCGACGGTACCAATGACTTGTTTCATCTAAACGTTCTGTAAACAAAATATAAATGATACGCTCTTATTTTCGGATTTTCCTTATAATTGAGCACTCTGTTACATTTCTTTTTCCAAAAAACACAAAAAACTAATCATATATATATATATATATATATATATATATATATATATATATATATATAGTTTCTTTTTACGAATGAAATGAGAGATACGTTTCTTTTGCAAACATGCTGGTTAAACATGGCGCTTATCGTTGCATACATTTAAATTATTAATGAAATATGTTTTTATTATTATGCCCTTCATTGTTCAATAAATGGAGCGTGAAATTGTCAGTATTATAGTAGATTATCACACTTCGCTTATTAATATGTCGTGAAAGAAATGAGATTCTATTTTTAGGCGATTGCGTGTATCCACCTTAATGTAAAAAAAGAACTCGTGAAAGTCCTTTGCCAACTTTGTTTGAAAGTTTTTATGATCAAACTGTTGCATCAAGTAAACCAAAAAAGTTGTAAAATTCCACCCCTTTACAGTAGAGATCCCCAAGATGCCAACAGCTATGTCCCACCTTACCAGGAGAGCGTGGAGTAACAACATGCTGATCATAAACACAAAGATGAGGATAGATCAAGCCTGTGTCCTCAGCATCTTACTCTACTGCAGTGAGATATGGACCCTCTTCAAGCATCAAGAGCGCAGACTAAATGCCTTTCATCTGCGCAATCTAAGAAAGATCTTAGGAATTACATGGCATGGGCGCGTTCCGAGCAAAGATGTTCTTGCCAAAGCAAATCTTCCAAGCATGTTTGCCCACCTCTCCCAGAGACGTTTGCGCTGGCTAGCGCACGTTCTTTGCATTAAGGATGACCGAATCCCCAAAGACATCCTGTATGGCGAGTTCTCAGCCGGCTGTAAACCAACCAGTAGATCACTCCTCAGATTTAAGGATGTGTGCAAAAGGGACTTAAAATCCGGCAACATGAACCCTGTTGACCTTGAATCCTATGCTGCAGACCGTGACTCCTGGAGGGTCAAAGTCAAAGAATGTGTCCAGCTGATCGAGGAGAGAAGAAATGAACACTGGGAGGAGAAGAGAGACAGGCGCAAAAGGACAGCATTAGCAGCAGCATCATCGGCAGAACATGACAGAGGGTATCCCTGCGAGAAGTGCAACAGAATCTGCTGCTCCCGTATCGGTCTGCTGAATCATAGCAACAGTTGCCACCATTCGTGACAATCTTCAGGCGCGATTCTCCATCGTCTGTCTAGACGGAAGGATGCCAACAAATACATACATACATACATACATACATACATACATACATACATACGTACATACATACATACATACATACATGTGTATATATATATGTATATGCATATATATATGTATATGCATATATATATGTATATGTATGTATATTTGTATATATGTATATATATATATATATAGATACTGTGTCAGGTCATGGCATATGCTACTGGTACCATGTAACCCAGTACTACCTGCCTCATGGTCGGGTAACCGGCGACTAAACTGGTCCCCCCACCAGACTTGTTTGGTGACGAGGGTCGCTAGTCTCCCTGAAGGATTAAAAACAAGACCTTCCAAAGAGCGAATGAACCAACTAGCACCGTGTGTGTTTGTGTGTATGTATATGTGTGTTGGGGTGGAGAGGGCTCCCGTAAGCCGTGGTAAAGGCAACCTTGCTAGGAGAAGCAAATCTCTGATTTAAAAAACCATAAAGCGGGAGACCAGTACCCGCATTTAGCTGGTATGCAGTTTAACTTGTTGCTGGCTATCTTACTCTTGCTTGTTGGTAGATCTCAACATTTTGAACCGAGAGAGAGAGAGAGAGAGAGAGAGAGAGAGAGAGAGAGAGAGAGAGAGAGAGAGAGAGAGAGAGAGACTTAGCTGTCGTACAAAGCTAAGACTTTGTAATATCATCAGTGTATATATATACTCCTTCATGCATTTGTCTATTAAGATGGTCCTGTGGCAATGAAAGTCATTTTTGGGTTCATGGACTTTAAGTGTCTGAGGGAGTGGCACTCGTCTGACAAGATGTTGCAATCATCATATATATATATGCAGATATATGTATATATGTATATATTTATGTATATATATATGTGTATATATATGTATATATATGTATATATTTATGTATATATATATGTATATATATATGTATATATATATGTATGTATATGTATATATATATGTATGTATATATATGTATATATGTATGCATATATGTATATATGTGTATATGCATATATATATGTTTATTCATTCAGCCATTTCGAATCTCGCTAGATTCAGCCACTCTGATGAGTCGTAGACGACGAAACACATGTCAGTGAATAATTATATTTTAAAAATAATATATATGCCGCTCCCCATTTAGGGGGTACAAAATTGGTCAAAGGGAAAATTATCCCCAACTCCAACAACTAGAACATGAGAATAATAGTCCAAATAATTAAATAATAAACAAAAAAAATAAACTAATAATTGTAAACTGATTTTTAATTATACGTATAAGTTGCTGATTAACTAATTACTCAACATTACTAAGAAATTCCTTACTTAAAATTGTTTCAATAATTATTATTTACTTGTGATTTTAGTCTTTACACCCCCCCGCCGTCCCTGCTCGGTCGTTGACCCCTGTCGCATGTTTGCTAGACTTGGTATCGCTTTGTAATCAAAAATATAAAATAAAATGCTATTTTCAATATGAAGTGTGATACACTGACATGTTTTTTTTTCAAACGTCAGTGTGACAGACTCATAGATAGATAGATAGATAGATAGATAGATAGATAGATAGATAGATAGATAGATAGAGGGCGAAGTGGATAGTGAATTAATGAGTTAGAGAGAGAGAGAGAGTGTGAGAGAGAGAGAGAATAAAAGAGTTCAGTGGGGGAAAGAGTGACAGAGTGATTGAGATGGAGGGTTAGACAAGAGAGAGAGTGAGTGAATGAGGCGGTGAGAGATATAGATTGGAGATATGAATAGAGTAAGAGAACGAGTGAAGTGGATGAGAGAGGGGTTGGGAATAGCTGCTTTGCGGTAACTTGAATCTATTTAAAAGAAATGGCGATATATCATTCAACCTCCTGTTTGGATATTGAAATCTTGTTAATAACATCTGCAAGTACTCACCGAAGCGTTTGTCTTTTTTGTGTTTCTTATATCTTAATATTATCTACTTTTCATAATGGATTTTTTTTTTTTTGCTGGCGATAAATTATTTAATGTAACACAAGCGTAAATAGCGTGGAAAGAAGAAGAAGAAGAAGAAGAAGAAGAAGAAGAATGTGCTTGATGGCGGTGAGAAATAAAAGAGGGAAAGAAAGAAAGAATAAATGTGATGGCGAGTGGCTATTTGAAAAAGTAGAAGAAATAAAAGGAAAAACAAAAAGAAAAGAAAAGAGAAAGGAAAAAGAAAAAAAAAGAAAAGAAAAAGAGTTAGAAAGAAAGGAAAAGGGAAAGAAAAGGAATAAGAAAAGAACTAGAAAAATAGACGAAAAAAAGAAACAGACAAGAAAATAGAAATAAAAGAGAAAGAAGAAGAAAAAAGAAAGGAGAAGAAACAGAGAAAAGATAAAGAAATAGAGAAAAAGGTCATAGAAAAGATAATGAAAAAGGAAAAGAGAAGGAAGATGAAATAGAAAAAGAAACAGTAAGAAAAAGAAATGGGAAAAGAAAAAATGTTTTAAAAAAGAGGAAAAGAAAGAAGTAAAAGAGAAAGAAAACGAAGAAAATGAGAAAATAGAAAAAAAGCAAAGAAAAAATTTAAAAAAATACAATAAACGGGGGGGGGAATGATTAGAAAATGAAAAGGGTGAAAAAGAAATAAGAAAAAATTCAAAAGAAGAAAGAAAAAAGAGGAATTAAAAAAAAAGTAATAGAAAGAGAAAGCGAAAGAAAATAAACAGGAAGAAAAAGAACAAATAGGAGTAGAAAAAGAAGAGAAAAGTAGAAAGAGATAGAAGAAAAAGCAAAGGAGAAATAAGAAAAAAAACAAAAACAAAGAGACAAAGATAGGGAAATGAAAAAAAGCAAAAAGAAAGAAAAGAAATTTAAAAGAAATTTGAAAAGAAGGGAAAAATGAAATAAAACGATAAAAAGAAAAAATAGAAATAGAAAAATAAACAAACAAAAAACTTATATTTATTTATTGCGAACTATTATTCTCATCTTTATTAGTTGTTGTTTAACGACGTTTCGGCCGACTATTCCCCTGGCCTTCGTCAGGTGGTAACCGCGACGGGATAGGAACTCCGAATCTCCTAACTGCATTCTCAGCAATTACTGCAATCAATACTTGTCGTCTCACCACGTTTTTGGCCAGGTAAGCCTCTGACAGATGGCAGTGATTGCTGAGAATGCAGTTAAGGAAATTCGAAGTTCATATCCGTCGCGGTTACCACTTGACGAAGGCCAGAGGAATAGTTGGCCGAAACGTCGTGAAACAACAACTAATAAAGATGAGAATAATAGTCCGCAATAAATAAATTACTATGAATAATACTTATCTCAATAATGAATTCCAATTTAAAAAAATAATATATAAAAAAAACTTTTCGTCTGTAAAACGTCACCAAATGTTGGATAAAAAAAAATATATAAAAAGATGCATAACTCCTTTTTTTTTTTATAACGTCGGTTACTTCTATGCCCTGACACCCCTCCTTTTTTTAGATCCCAAACGCCGTGCTTATTCTTAAATGTAGGGTTGAATAATTTATTGTATATTCTGAGGGGGTTGTTTTGCATATCAAGAACTCTTAAACGGTGTTAAAAGTAGCAAATATCTGAGATTCGAAACCAGAATGGTATCAGTTTTTACTTGCATGTTAACAAACCCAATACTGACAGTAGAAAACAAATAATTTACATAATTTTCGAAGTCTGTTATCTTACCCGATCAAAGAGCTGAATCATAGTAATACAATGACAGACTGTTTCGCTGTATCACAGCTCTTCAGTGTTTCTAGACTAGCACTCGCCCAAAACCATGATTTAACCTAAAACCATGTAGTCGATAGCTATTGATTCTAACCATTTTAATACGCAGCTGTGATTGTTGACAAGTGATATTTCAATGTCTTTATAATGAGCCATTAGTTTATTCATAACAAACTTTGCACTGCACTAATAGTAGCTGGTCATATGACTTACCACAGTGCTCAACCTGAGAAGAGGAACTCACACACACACACACACACACACACACACACACACACACACACACACACATATATATAGAGAAAGAGAGAAAGAGAAAGAAAGAGAGAGATGAATAATATATATATATATATATATATATATATATATATATATATATAAGTGTTGAGACGATTTATCGGAATTGGAATCGGGAATCGGAAAAATCGAAACGTTTTGGGGTATCAGAATCGGTATCGAAAAAACGACTCCTGGTAGTAATAATAAAATAATAAATATTTATTGATTTTAAACGACCAGTAAAATTAACATCTATAGTTTACACCTCGCAAGTGTGTTTTAACGTTTGAGAAAATATATGCACATTTTACATGTCTTTTTACTGTAATAGGGAGAAAATAACAATTCTATAGTTAAAATATATAGAGATTTATAAAGAATCGGTATGATAATTGTATCGGAATCGGGAATTTAGTTGGAATCGATAATTGTATCGGAATTGGGAAAATATTGGAATCATCCTATCACTAATATATTATTCTTTCATATGCCCACATAATATGTTATAAGGAGATATGCTATTGTGTGTATCCATTTTCAATATTTACTTCAACAATGTTCAATACGTGAGTATATGTTTTACTGTATCATATCTCTTTGGTGCGATTATACTTGCACCCGTCCAAATTCTAGATACATACCTAAGTAGAATGAGATTTTACCAACCAAAACTTACATATAGAAATTTAAGTCAATTATTTGTGCAACTTTTCAAGAACAACAATAAAACATACTTTTATTCAAATTCATTGATTTATATATATTATTCGTTCAACACCTCTTGCGGATTTCAAAGACAAAGTAGGAGTAACGATATCCTATACAGTAATCACTTCTCATCATTTGACTCATTACATCATCACAATATACGAAAAAATCTATTTTATTAATTACATCGTGTATTAGAACAACACCGACAGCAGATTATACGACTAATAAATACACAGAAAACAACAACGTTTTTCGAGTGTAAATTCTTAAAATATTTTTGATTAATAATGAAAGTATGACCCCAATGATTTCGACGATCTTATTTATAACTGAGGGTAGGACAATCAAACAATGAGAAGCTTCTAACCTCATTATAAAAATGTCGAATTTTGGATTCAAGTCAGTTCGCTGTCAACCTCCGTCTTGAAACGACTGAATCGTGACTACATTGATTCTTCGCCGCCATCTTTGTTATTAAGAATTACTCAACACTCGAGATCGTGACTACATTGATTCTTCGCCGATTTGATTTACTACCGCCATATTTGTTCAACATACTGTCTTAACATTTAACATAAATAATATAAAAAACAAAACAAAAAACAAATACAAAACAAAAAATAAATATAAAAAACGAAATTTAACATAAATAATACAAAAACGAAAACAAAAAACAACAAAAAACAAAAAATGAGAACTACAAAACAAAAAATACAAAAAAAAAAAAAAAAAAAAAGAAACGGAATTTTTATCTTGAGGATACTGTTAGAATATACATAAAAAAAAAACAACTCCGACATTACTTTGTTCAGAAAACAAATTTCCCAAATACGCTGCACTATTTTTTGTTCGTTAATTAGAAGAATATGAGTTTTGATCATCAATTTTTTATTTACTTTTTTTTTTATATAATATACTTATGAAATCAAGTGTGTTTTCCTCCATCACGCATTCTTGGATCTGTGTTTTTTTTGCCCCAATGAAAATTAACAGCTGTATTCTTTAAGAAACTCCTTGTTTTAATTAGAACTTAAAATTGACTTTCACTCCAGTTCTTAAAAATAGAAAACGTATATCCAGTCTGCTGCTAAGATTGCTGCAAATATGATTGGGTCTTTTTTTTGTTACATAGGAGTCACCACTTATCAAGGCCCAGAGGCCACTCGAGAATAAGGGTTAATAAGTGTACAGTGGTCAATAGGAAAATAACGTAGTCATTGTTAGTAGTGGAAATTTGATAAATTGGATTACTTAAGTGGAACGGCTCATCAAGAACTTGTTTACGTTGGATTTGAAGACGACCATATTATAGTCAGCCGGAAAGCAGGCAAACGGAAGAGAGTTCCAGAGGCGTGTTGTTCTAAGAAAGAAGCTTTGTTCATGGAATCTACGTTTAGGTTTAGGCACAGATAAAGAGTGGGGGAAATTATTGATAGTGTTTTCAACTAGACGAGTGTTTCTCGTGAAAGTTTGGCGAGGGGGGATCATAGATTGGAGCTCAGACGAGCATTTGCTATGAAAATAACGACGATCAGAGACAGGCATGCAACGTCTCTTCTGTGAGAAAGAGGTTGCAGGGAAGAGAAAAGAGCATCCTCCACTAGACTACGAAGTTTATTTTGAACTCGCACCAGAAAGGGTCAGGCTCAGGATCCAAACTTCTTATATAAGAGTCAGATAATCGCAAGATGAAATACCGCTGCCACATCTTAAGTGGTGCCACGAAGCGCACTCTTTAACAATCTAGTAAAGAGTGATCTCTTCTCTACAATCCCTTTCTTACAGAAAAGAAATTGTTCGCCTCTCTCTGTGAAAGCCTCCGTTCAGTCTCGAAAGTTCAGTTGCGCGTCCACATATGAGGCAAGGGTTGCGCAATTTCCCAACCACATCTCCCCCGAATCAGCAGTGCTTGAGTCCAGTGGCAAGAGGTGGTCCAAGACGACTGGAAACAAAGCTGAGATAAGCGGAGAGCACATACAGCACCTAGTATTCCCAAATGGTCACCCATTTTAGTACTGACCGAGCTCAACGTTGCTCAACCTAGGTGATCTAACGGAAATCGGTGCGTGAACGTGATTATGCCTGTATCCGCTTTATCGTTATCTCCATGAAACGTGCTTGATTGAACTCCAATCATTGTTTTTCGCTGTCAAAAATTCACAACAAGAACTCGCATTGCTACCACAATAAAAGTGACTTTTCCCCCTATATATGACTAGAACCGGGCGGAATTCCCATGAACAAAGCTTATTTGCAAAAATTTGTGGAACTTATAACTGCACGATTACTTCCCTGATGATCATAATATGGTTGCCTTCAAATCAACGTCAACAAATTTTTGTCATAAATCGACCCATAAGTAAGAAAACGCAGTTCATAGCTCTGATCTATGTGAGTACTAGGAGATGACGGTAGTCTAGTGGCTAACATCACGGACTAACGATCTGAGGGTTCCAAGGCCGAGTTTAGTTCGTTCCACGAAAAATCACTTTCATTTAGGATGTTAGCAATCGTCTGGTGGTCCCTTATGAAAGTGCCCGATGTCTTTCTAGAAAGAATTCCGACTAGAAAAATATCGTGGAAACCAATGCCAGCAATACCCCCACCTTGTTTATCATATTTCGCTTGGCAATGATTTTGTCTTGTTAACAGTTGTCTTTGAGTGTCTATAATATTTGTACATCGTTTATACTAATGCTCTGTTTGTATAGTTGGGATGGATCAGTTGGTATTTTCGAAATATTTTGTGGTATAAAAGGTTTTGTTTTTGTCGGAAAATATTTCAATTTATACACACACACACACACACACATGTATGTGTGTGTGTGTGTGTGTGTGTGCGTGCGTGCGTGTGTGTGGGTGGGTGTAGTTATCTCCAGACAAATGTTTCGTCATATCACGAGTTTACATGCATCTCGGCTGAGGCTATATACGGCATAATAACCCTAACCCGCTGAGGCTATATACGGCATAATCACGTTAACACACCGGTTCTCGTAGGATCACCGAAGTTAAGCAACGCTGAGCCAGGTCAGTACCAGATGGATGACCATTTAGGGATACCAGGCGCTGTATATGTAAGAGGACGTCGATACCCCGCTTTAAGAGCTGCAAAAACCTAACGTTGTCATCTCCTTTAACGGGGATATACATGCGACTAGGGAGCGCTCGTGAATTTCTATACACCCATGAAACCCTCTTTCAGAGGAAGCCGGTTTAATCCGCCTAGGGTGAGTGCCGTTTCAGTTCAGTAACGTTGTCTGGTGTCTTACCTCCGTGCTAACAAACTCGCTACTCTTTTCACTCACGCAAATGTGAACAGACTACATATCCATGTCTGTTTTAGAAGTCAATTCCTTTTTTGTTAGGTTTATCCCCGAATACTTATTAACTCCTACGATATTTTCCTTAAGCAAACTCTAACAATTTAACCTATGTTTAATGTAAACGATGTAAAACTATTTTTTTATAAGATAGTGCTTCATGCACCATTTTCCCCAACGAAATCCTAACAGACGTTCCATTATGATTAATTCGCAAAATGTAACTTACAAACAAAAACATGTCTCGCCCAGGAAGAGGTGGTTTCCTTGATTTTGTTTTGATTTATTCGATTTATTTATGTTTCGCGTGGCGTGCAACATATGATATTTCAATTAGGAGCAATCCAATGGTATTCATTTTGTTTAAAAGCAGAAGCCATTTCGGTGGAATGTCGCGGTTATCGTACTGACCTTGCGTGGCGGAGACTTACTTTGTAGAAGCAAGGCGAGGGAGGATATTGTCTGTGTACGTGCTTGCAGACATTGATGACTTGCGAGGCGAACGTCCATAAAGCTAAAATGGGACGACACAGCGCATGCGCCATCGATTAAAAAACGAGGCTGATTCAAGCAGGATATTCCCGTTTAGTTGAAATATATATATATAAGAAATAGTTGAAAATGAACCGACTTCAACGTATAAATACAAATATTTGTGCATGCGTACAATTTTACACGTTATTCCACTTATGCCTGCCAAGTTTCATTTTTTTTTAAAATATTGATCCCTTAGCAACTAGCTCTACCGGCTAAAATCTATAAAACAACGATCTACAAAATCATTCGAGCCGCCTCGCGCTGCTCCGCGATCTCGGAGGATGCACTTAGAAAAAATGGAGACAGACAGACAGACAGATAGGCACACAGATATATTGAGTTTTATATATTAGATTATTTCATGTATCCCGATAAAATGATAGAAAAAAATATACTATTTTATGTGCTGATTTTATGTATTTGCTTCAATTGTGCTCAATACGCGAATATAGCTAGGTAGTAATTATGAAAATATATGACAATTACGCCATACACAATCTTCCGCGTTTATTCTTGTAGGAAATCGTTAGGCTATGATGTATGGAATTCATATTACCTGTTTTTATATATAAACTTGGGGCTTAATCTAACTAGCCGAGCTGTACTCATACCATGTTTGGCTGACTTCTATTTCCTGTTCCAGCGTTCTGTTTTGTATAGAGTGACGCACCTGTTTTTGAATATGTCGAATTGATGCTTGAACTTATCTTAACACGTACGTACTTGGAGTATTATTTTTATTAGTTTAGTTTATTTTAGTTTATGATTTATTTTTCTTGTATATTTTCATCCTAAAGTAAACTTTACTCAGTGTATACAGTTTATTGCTTTTTCGCTTCTAGAGTTTAATATATATATATTTTTTTTTTGGGGGGGCTTAAATTCTTAATTTCTCATCTAAGCATAACCCACACAAGTCGTTTAAATATCTTTATGTATCAACCTGTCATATTATTTTCCACTCGTCTACTTCCTTGAGCTCTCTGTAATAAGTTACCAGTACTGTCTTTAGTCGAGTTTTTTTTTTATTATTGAATATACCTTTATAGTCGTAATATCTGGTTTTAAAATCTATATTTTTAAAACCTGACTAGAAGTAATATCTCTGTAATACTTCTTATTATACGTGATTTCTTTAGCAAATATTATGTATTTGTATAACTATTATATAACTATCAGGGTGATCCGACGTTGCCCGGGGTTGAATGATGACCAACGAATGTTTCACACTCTCATATTTTTTTTTGTCATCGAAATCGATTAAATAGCCCATTTTTTCAACCAAATCGATTGATTGCTTGCTCTAATTGGGGAGTCATCGTGGTACATCTGGAGGAAGCTTCACATGCCTCTCACCGTGATTAAAATCACCATATATTGTAGTATACATTGCACTGTAGAGAAGATACTGTTAATTTTATAAAATTATTTTTATATATAATGGCTTGCATTAAAGTTTTTAAAGCAAAAGTCACGTATCATGCTTCAATTGTGTTCTAAATGGAAACATTCATTTCGGACGCATCTTTGTCATATCTAAGAATCTACTGTTGATTTTAGATGTCTTGCAATGCTGGTTGTGCGTTGATAATGGCTTGAATTTAAATTTTAAATAAAAAGTCAAGTATCATTGTGAAATTGTGATTTAAATAGAGACATTCATTTCGGACGCGCGCCTGTCATATCAAAGAATCTACTGTTGATTTTATATGTCGGCTTGTGTGATAATAACATTTTTCAAGTGCACTTGTGATGTTAGGCTATGTAAGATGTTAGCTTTGGTCAAAACCGTCTGTTCCTTCTTACATAGGATTATTTCGATTATCGATACTTATCGAAGACATTACGACACAAAATCTATCAAAGAACACTGTCAGAAACATAAAGTACCTTCGTATGAAATTTATTCGATTCAGCCGTTTTTGAGTCCATAGGGAACGAACTCACACAGACACACAGATACACACAGTTCCTTTCATATAATAGTAAAGAAGAGATAGAGATTCTAAAGACGGCGTTTATGGAAGGAATGGATCTGCCAGCCCAGAAAAAAATATGTGATCAGAGGAAGCGTACATTTGCTAGTCTCTCTTTTAATGAATATCATCATCTTTAAGTAACACCGTCATTCATGATGTCACCCTTTTGTGACGTAATATGGTGTGCACGGGGACAAGCAAACAAGATAATAAGTCCAACAGAGTTTTAGTTTTATATAGATTATATTACAAGAAGAAAAAAAAATGGCAATTTACACCCACGAGATATTTTACTTTCGGTGTTATCAGTCGATGTTGACCTTGAGGTCATCTGCCATTCCCTGTTTTATCCGTCGCATGCAGACAGACACTTAACCACAGAAGAACAAATATGACAGACGTGATAAGCTGTACGTATACACGTGCGAAAAACTACATATTCTCCTTCAACATTCCCTGGAACAACAAGGATTTGGACAACACAGATTTGGCTCAGATCCTTTACTTTTCACTATAGAACAGGGTCGAAGGGTGGTGAGTGAAACGTATGGTCGGTGGAATCGTGTACATTTATCGTGTCTGACTACCAACTGATATGGAGCAGATATTATGTGACTAGGGAGGGGAGATCATGGTGACTCTGCGATTACTTTGCCATTTGTTAATCATCAAGTGAACGAGGCAGTCCCTACAAAACGAATTCTCGCCCCTTAAATTTCAAATTTAAACTGTATCCTTACACACAGCATCTTATAAAACGGTAAAAGATGTTGTACAATTATGCTTTGCCATGTTTCAGGGTGTACACTTACGTGACGTCTCCAAAAATGACCGTTTCTGGGTTCCGGTTGGTACCTTGGTACCTGCCTGGAAGAACGTTGGCCAGTTTGTCATCAGAATTTCCTATTTACACGATGAGAAAAACAATCATTTTCTTTCCCACTAGATTTTCGCTTTTCTCTGATTAAATTGCAAGATTTTTTTTTTGTCAAAAAAAAAAAAAAAAGCTTTCATATCAACCCTTTTTTGATGTATTATTTTATGTACATATCTTAGCAACTAATGATTGTTTGAACTCCAAACCAAGAAAAGCTCCCATTTTAACATTTTTAAGTTTGTTTTTTTTTTTACAATTTATATGTGCAACAGAGCGCGGACGCGCGTATGCAAATGCCAAGCCATGTGCGAAATACGTCACGGCAAGGAAAAAGCAAAAGACTATAAAAAAAAAAACGTGTACACAGACGAATGATAACATTCAAGAGGACAGAAGTCAAAGAGAAAGAGCGAGATTACGTTTTATTTAAAAATAAAAAAAGCACCCGGAAATAAATGTTGTTATAAAAGCGAGTCAACACTCAAAATGATTAAACTCAATATTTATGAAGCAAGTATATATATTCTTTAATAAACGTTATAATTTGGTGACATTTTTTTAAATCATCATTTTTGAATTACTAATTTTGTTTCATCACTTAAGACGCCATGACCGATTTTTTTTTTCTATTTTTCAATTTAAAAAATAACGGGTGAAGTAATCACAAAACTTTGTATTTCATTTTGTAATTATATTCATTTTTTTTTAACCATTTTAATAACGTCTTAATGGACGTGGCGTTTGCCCAATCCAGAAGGACCATTAAATGTGCGCTAATTTTTAATTAAAAAAAAAAAATAGCAGTTGAAGGTTCATTTTAGTTATCCCAAAACGTTGGTATTTATTTCAGTCTAGAAGAACCATTAAAAGTGTGCTAACACACCAGGTATTCTTGGCGTCCGTTGACCATGTCTGATCTTGATTCCATGCCTTAAAATGGGGAGGCTGGTGGCGGGCGACATTCTTCACGTCGGGCTCGCTTCTCTTGACACAGGTCGCGCTGATCAGCAAGTGCCTCCCAGCTTCCAAGTTCTATGCCGACCTCTTTCTTGTCTATTTCATCATTATTCACATTCATGTGTTCATGTATGACGTAAGGCTATAATGTAACGTTTATTTAGTCATCAATGCAATAATGTTTCTACGAAGATGTTCATATGATGAAATAAATGAATAAATAATTTTTTACTTGGTAGTCACTATTTATCAAGACCGTATGGCCACTCGAGGACTAGAGTGATTGAGTGTAAAGTGATGGTGTAGTAATGACTTATGGTGTAAATTGGGTAGAATTTGATTATTTCTGGAGACGACTTAACAGGAATTTGTTTATATTAGATTTGAAGGGTACCATGTTGTATTTAACTAGGAATCATGCCAGCAGAACAGTGTTCCAAAGGCGGGCAATTCTAGGAAAGAAACTTTGTTCATTGAATTTACGTTTAGAATTAGGAACAGGTAGAGAGTGGGGAAATCATATATAGTGGTTGTAGTTGTCGAGTGTTTTTTTTGTGAAAGTTTGGCAATTGGGGGACCATAGATTGAAGTTCAGTTGAGCACTTGCCATGAAAATTGCGATAGAATAGGCTCGCGACGTCTCTTCTATGGGAAAGAGGTTACAGGGAAGAGGAAAAGGGCATCAACTTACTAAATTTCGAAGCCGGTTGTAGTTCGTGTGCTTTATGCGATTAGCAATAGACTAACGCTTAAAGGGACTGTAAAACTTGGGAGACTAAGCCTCCTAGGACTGAACAGAACTATAGATCAACTCGACAGCAATAAAGCCTTTGTCAGACTGATTGTCAAAGATGTATCTCCGACTGATACGATCAACACCAACTGTATTATTTCAATTATTCGGACTACTATTCTCATCTAAGGTATTACTATTTCAAGGTTTCGATCAATGTAAGACGAGCGTATGACGGAACTAATAACAATCAGTTCTAAATTCCAGTCTTCTGTTTTTCTTTATACAGAAGTCACCTTTAATCAAGACCCGAAGGCAACTCGAGGATAAGCGTTAATGAGTGCCAGGTGGTTGGTGAGGTAACACCGTAATGATGAGTTGTGTTGGAAATTGGGTGGAATTTGATTACTAAAGGGGACGGCTCAACAAGAACTTGTTTCTATTGGACTTGAAAACGATCATGCTGTATTCAGATAGAAAGCAGCCCCGCAGCACCGCGGTACAGAGTTCCACTGATGGACAGTTTAAGAAAACAATATTTGTTCATGGAATTTCCATGATAATAACTAGGATTAGCATAATCTCTACTTATATATAAAAGACACTTGTGTGTGTGTGTGCTCGCGCGTATATGAGTTTGTTTCACTATGGACTCCGAAACGGCTGAACCGATTGTTTTTGAAATTTCACACAAATGTACTTTATGTGTCTGGGAGTGTTTTGGGAGAGGTTTTGTATCGGAATGCATTCAATAAGTATCAACAATCGATAATCAAAACAATTCGATTAAAGAAGGAACAGTCCGATTTCGACCAAAGCTAACACCCTTGTATAGCCTAACATGACAAGTGCATTTGAGAAGGCTTATCACCACACAAGCAGAAGGTCATGGCGTATAAAATCAACAGTAGATTCTTTGATAAGACAGGGGCGCATTCGAAATGAATGTTTCTGTTTAGAGCACAATTGAAGCGTGTGAAGCTTCCTCACCGTGGACCGCAGTGGGTCCCCGACTGGAAGAGGCAATCAATCGATTTGATTGAAAAATGGACAATTTCATCGATTTCGATCACACTAAAAGTATTGGAAGTGTGAAACATTCGTTTATCCTTATTCAATCCTGGACAACGTCGAGTCGCCCTGCTAATATATCGAGATCGTAAATTGTCATCCTTAAAGCAAGAATGTTAATGAAGATATTTAGGGCAGATCATTACAAGAACAACCCCGTTTATAAGAAAGTGTGTCTCTCATGTGAATGAGATCGCAAGTAACAGGGTAACAAATATTTCCAGGAGATGGTACCACGGCCACCGAGAGTGAGTGGTGATGGTGTTAATTAGAATGGAGCTAATATAAGTTGGAGACTATAAGATACCGGACAGGAAGCATCACCTCTTCTTCGGAGATGCGTGATATATTACATATATCAAGTAATATATCAAGGACTTGAGTCGTCGTCATTAAATTATGGAGCTTAACCCGAAATTACCGGCCTTGTATGCAAGTTTTTATCTTGCGTAGAGGGCGCTTTTGTTCTTGTTGTTATCTATGTATCTATAAAAGCGAGACTGTGTGTGAGTGAGGACACTTCTCAACCTATATACTTAACGAATTTTTGATCTACATACCTGAAATTTTGGTATATAGGGTATTCAGATATGTGGGGAACGATTTAATCAGTTTTTATTCGGAAAAAGGGTTACTAAGGGATCAAAATCAGAAAATTTGATACATGGGGGGGGGTCATCAGATTTTTATCTGTTTGTCCACTATTTCACAAATTCGCATGCGTGAATGGTTCACATGACAGATTCCTTATGTTAAGAATAATTAAGTTTGAAAACACCTGTTAAAAATCGTGTCAAACTGGCCTAATAGTTATTGTACTTGACTCACTATCTTTAGGTTTTGGTTTTGATCTTAGCTCGAAATTTTTTTTTTTACTGACAAGAAGTGAAGTTTAAAAAAAAAAAGTATAATACTCGCATGCACATGTCTCAGTTTCTGGATGAATTAAAATATAATATTTATGTGTATTTTACGATCAGACAACGCCGTGTAGCCCTACTAGTTATATATAAAAAAAAGGGGACGTGGCAGAACTTGTTTTGACTTAACATAAAAATGCTAACTGTGTTTCCATTTTAACGAAGCTATAATGAATATCTAATTAAAAAATAACATGGCTGACGGAACGAGATCAATAAATGCATTAAATAAAGGGTTCACTTCGAATTTTCGTATAGGTTCCCGTATTCGAAGTAAAGAACCCCGAAGTAGGTCGGAGGTTGCATCGACCGAAACGTTATGAAAATAACAACCAAAATGCGGATAGTAGTTCGAATGCTACGTTTATGCGGACGTCTGGATTAATTGATACTTAGCAAGCAAAGTTCAATGTTTCCAGCAATTTCTCAAAGAAAAAAAAATGGTGGTGGTGGTGGGGGGGAGGAGGTGTCATAAGATCTGGATTTTATGCAACTGCGAAGAGCAACACGACCTTCCTCACAAATGTATTTTCTCAAAATTCCTTTTCTTCCTTCCCTTTCCACTCGTAAACGACCCCTGACCTTGATGAGAGGTTGTTAACGAAAGATAAGTGCAGGCATTCCGTGTGTGTGTGTGTGTGTGTGTGTGTGTGTGTGTGTGTGTGTGTGGACGCCTTCTATTTACAGACGTAAACGTATGTATGTATGTATGTATGTATGTGTCGCTGTTTGAAAGCAAACAGATCCCAACTTTTAGTGCCGTCTTTGGTCCTTGTTGTTGTTATTATTATTATTATTATTATTTTTTTTTTTTGTTTTTTTTTTTTTAACTCGGGAACTAAACCAGCTGTGTTCAGTGAGGGCGGTTGGTCCCAGGCGTCATAGTCAAACGAAAGTTTAAAAAAAAAAGAAAAAAAAGAAGAAAAACAAAAACAAAGTAAAAAAAAAAAATTCGAAAAATAGAATCCTTTGTAGAACTCAGTTAACGAAGGCACTCGATAAAATAAAAAACAAAACAAAAAACAAGATAAAACAAAAAACGCATTGTGTTACAGACGCGGGAGGTCGTTAATCCAAGTCTATTTTTGTTTATTTTAGTCCGTTTTTATAATGGCTTTTTTTTTCCTTTTTCTTTTACTGCGGTGACTTTACTGGCTTTGTGCAGTTCTAGGAGGTCCACCTCCCAGGCTTTGCCTTCTCTCTTTAAGAAGGTGTTAATTTGTTGCTAATCGTCTGAAGTACCCCTATCGAGAATAACGCGGGGCGGCTCATGCATTTTTTTGCAGGCCGGAGTACCCCTCCCCAGAGCGTTGGCTCCTCAATCTCATTTTCCGACCCTTGTGTCACATTTCTCGTAGTGGAGGAGAGATAAATACATCGTCCGATTAAAATAAAATTTAAAAAAAAATAAAAAACCAAAAAAAACTTTGCCTTTTTCATAGCAGTTGAAGATACGTCTGCGACAATTTATTCGACAATAGCTTCGTCTTTCTCAGGCTGAGACATAATTGCCTTCCCTAAATGGTTAATTTATTGCTAATTGCTCCTACCGAGTAATGCTGACGAAGCTGTGTAGGATGTTTCTGTAAGTTATAGTGCGCTTGCTTTTCAAACCTCCATTTTCTTTTTCTTTTTTACTAAATAACCTCCCTCACCCTCACAGACGTTCATTTTAAAAATAAAGCATGAAAATGTTATTACGATTAATTGTTTGAAATGAGCTCCAATCTTTGTTTCGTCCCGTAAAACATTCACAGTAAAAAAAAACAAACAAACTCATCTTTCTTACAACAACTGTAAATAATTTTCGCTTCTTCCTCGACAAAATAGCATGAACAAAATTTATTCACAAGCACTTCCCATCTGTGGTATAAATTAGCACGGTGCTGCTTCCCAGCTGGATGCAGCATGTCCGTTTTTAAGTCTTTTATTCATTCTTTTTAACATCGCCGAGTTGAGAGAGAGAGAGAGAGAGAGAGAGAGAGAGAGAGAGAGAGAGAGAGAGAGAGAGAGAGAGAGAGAGAGAGAGAAAATACTATATATCCTGTCACATTTTATACTGGTGTTACTTCGTACGCTGCCACCAAATTCTGGTGAAAAGGCCTCCGCCCCCAAGTTCGTCATCGATTTTATCTGTTCCCACATATTTCGAATTTGACTTATTGAACTTTCTGACAACTATGGGGATTTTTATCCTGGCCACCCCCAAATCAACAGAGATTAGACTATTCCTGTAATGATCTGATTCCTGCTGATTTTGCGGCGGAAGCTGTTCTGTGCAGTTCTAAGAGGGCCACCTTCCAGGCTTTGTCTTCTCTCTTTGAGAAGGGGTTAGTTTATTGCTAATCATATGAGGCGCCCTCACCGGGGAATGCCGACGGGATTGCCCAAGTACTTTGTGCAGGTCAGAGTGCCCCTCCTTTGGTGCTTGACTTCTCAATCCCACTTTCTGACCCTAGTATCTAAGTTCTTGCAGTGGGAGAAAACTAAATACCCCCCCCTCTTTTTGACTTTTTGTTCTTATATTACACTTCAGCTTTTCTGTTCTCGGACAGTGGTGGAGAAATCCTTTATGACTGAGACACTTTTTATATTTGTTTCCTATCCAGAGTACCGTTTTTTTTTTGGAGGGGGCAGCGGGGGGAACTGGATTTTCCCTACATTAAAAACCGACCTTGTGTCTAACTCTGTCCTCGTGGGGAGGCAAGTAAATAGGAACTAACATCCTATAACTACATGCTTTTAAATGGATCCAACGTATTTGTTTTTAAAACTCATGTCCACATCAAACAAGGCATATCGTTTATTGAATGTAAAGGGTTACTATTTAGAACCGTGTCTAGGGGAGATGAGCGAGGTGTCGGTAAATATTACATTCAAACTTCTGCATATCAGTACAATCAGGGAAACAGGAAACAGGGAGGGAATTCCAAAGTCTAGCAGCCTGAGGGAAGAAACTATTAAAGTAGAAGGCTTTACAGCTTTTAGGAACCTCCACAGTGAAGGGGTGTGATTTTGTTGCTGGCCGGGTTTGTCGGGGGAGTATACATCGAGGGGGCCCACATGTGCGATGAGTTCACCGCAGCACATTCGATTGAAATACTTGTAAAATCTATATTACAATGTTTTACTTATTTTGTTTTTATCGAACTGAAAATAACCAGATTTTGCCCTGAAAATATATAATTCATTTGTGTGGAGGATGCCGCTTCTCCCGTGTATCGATATTTACAACTAAGCATCTAACTCCGTAGAATGAAACTGGAATTTTGTAAGGTTTTCCTTTTCTTCTTTAGGTTCCACCAACATAGATACCTGACGTTGTCCGGGTGGACATGAAATTCGGTTTGGACAGAGCTGCCATACTAAGGATATGTAACAACCCCCAGAAAAGAACGGAATAAGTAGGTGTCAACTTCCCCACCAGCAAGTGCACAAGATCAAGGTGTAGTATCTGTTCTGGCAGATGCTGCAATCAAAGACTATTGTCCTTGTGGCAATGGGCTTCTGGTCCATGTAGGGGCAACCCTATATACCAAGAGGCTCTCACTATCCAACTTCCATTTCCCACCTCTCGGGAGCTGGTCCCCTTTTCCCTCCCCCTTCCCACATTAAAAAACGGCCGCATGCCCAATTTGCTCAGTGGGGAAGCAAATAAATACAAGTGCGCTGAAACTTCCCTAAAAAATTAAATGAATCAAAATAACTTTTCTTTCAATCAAAATAGCAGCAAGTGCCCGTGCGATCGCAAAAATAAATAAATAAATAAAAAGTCGCGGACGGCAGGCTCGAACCTGAAAGGCGAAAGAGAAGAAGAGAAAAACATTACTAGCAACTGCTTTTGCTCATCAGACCACGACAACATAATACCGTTTTTAAACATGCTTTCTGTTTGCTAGGCGTGCGTGACTTGCGAAAATGGCGTCGCGAAAAGTGATCCCCCTTTGCAAGAAATGGTCCAGTTGACCACGATAGAATTAATTGGTCTTTCAGATGGTAGATTTGACAGCATTTGTGCATTTAAGTTATTGTTGACACTTTTTTGTTTTCATTTTTTAAGAATTAAAATATTTTTTAGGTTCTACAAAATAATTAGAATTTCGAAATAAATTAAAACAAGTATTTGTTGTATTTTTTTCTGAAATATATGAAAGTACTCATTATATGAAAATGAATGACTTTTTAATGAACAGAAAACAGACAGTTCTGAAAAGAATGAAAGTTGTCACTATATGATTATGTATGACTTCAAAAATAAAACGAACTTTGTTTTAAATTAAATTTTTGTGATAAATACTTAAAAAGGAAACAAACTATTTTTTTTTACAAAATTAAATGTTTGTAAGAAATACTTGAAAAGAAAGAAAACTTTTGAAAATATGAAACATTTGTAATAAATACTTAAAAAGAAAACAAACTATATTTTTTACAAAATTAAATTTTTGTAATAAATACTTAAAAAGGATACAAACTTTTGTAAAAAATGAAACTTTTGTAATAAATTCTTATTTTTTTCCACAAAAATCACACTTTTGTAATACATACTTTAAAAAAAACGAACATTGTATTACGAAATGAAACTTTTATAATAAATACTTAACACGTTTCTTTTACAAAAATAAATTTTTGTAACAAATGATTTAAAAAGAACCAACTTAAAAAAAACAAAAACTTTTGTACTTCAAAAGAAAACGAATTTTTTTTTGACAAAATTAAACATTTGTAATAAATAAAAGTAATCATAAAAATGTATGAATCGTTTTAAACAGTCACTATTAGAATATGCTTGACTTTATTTTTTGAAAACGAAGTTTTCTTTAAGATCTGTAAGTAAATGTGTAAAAGTATTATGAACTGCAAGCATAAAATCATTTTACCAAAATCAATTAAATAACATGAACATTTTATGGATGCTGCAAGAAATGGCAGTCTAGATGAGGAGTAACACACCCAATGAATTGTTGATAATACAACCAGGTCTAAAAGAATGTAGGAAGTGATGAAAAGAGGATGTTGTTCTCTTATTGGCCATACAAAAACACTTACTCATTCCCGCTTCAGCAAGAGGAGCCAGCATGGTGTGCGACTTGTCATATGATGCAATTCTCTATCTATATTAAAGACAAGTACATCCAAGGATGGAGTACTGCTGTCACATCTGGCCAGGAGCTGCTAAAACAACCTATCCTGCCTTGGCAGAGTACAAAATAGATTTTGTAGTTTAGTAGGAATACACTTTTCTCTTTCCTGCAACCTCTCTCCCACGGAAGAGACGTTGCGAGCCTGTCTTTGTTTTATCGTTATTTCTGTGGCAGGTGCTCGTCTGAGCTCCAATCTCTGGTCCTCCCTCGCCAATCTTTCACGAAAAACACCCGTCTAGCTGAAACCACTGTCAATAATTTCCCCCACTCTTTATCTGTGCCTAAATCAAAACGTAGATTCCATGAACAAAGCTTCTTTCTTAGAAGTGCACGCCTGTGGAACTCTCTCCCGTTTGCCTGTTTTCCACCTGACTACAACTTGGATGTCTTCAAGTCCAACATAAACAAATTCCTGATAAACCGCCCCCTTAAGTAAGACACTTTATCAAATCTCCATTACTAACGATTACTACGATATTATATATTATATTGATTACTGTACACACAATAACCCTTATCCCCGAGTGGCCTCCGGGCCTTGATAAGTGGTGACTACCATGTAAAAAAAATAGATCTTCTTGAGTTGTCTCCTCTTGTTCCGAGTGAACTTCTTCAAAAATGAAAACAAAAAAATCGTCCACAATAACTAAAATGCACAAGTACTAATATGAATTTATTTAACTTTCTGACATATTCATATCATTTCACATATCTACATGTGTTTAATGGACCCAAGAATATTCAACATATTACGGTAGTTTCCCCATTTTTGTTGTTGTTGTTGTTGTTGTTGTTGTTTATTTTTTACCGAACCGAAAATAAGCAGATGTTGTTTTGAAAATATATAATTCATTTGCTCTCTTGTGTACGCACGTGTGTGCATATGGGAGGGATATTTTAATTATTTTACGTCGTAGTACGAAACCTGGGCTTTGCAGCTGTTGATTTACTTTTCTTTTTTTCAAACGCGACTTAAGTAGAGTTTGATAGACAATTTCCTTGAAATAATATAGATTATATACATCGTAGACTTGAAAACAAACTAAATAATCCATTTATAATTCATTTATTTTCAGAGACAACATAAGATTAATTAAGTCTGCCATGTTTAAAGGTTGATTGAAATTTCTTATATCAACACAACAGGGCGTTGTAAATAACGAAACTTCACCACAAGATAACAGCGTAATTTAATTTTTTTAGCAAATTTTTGTAGATGCTTCTCATTAAATATACTTTTTATTTATCCTGCCACCCAATTTTTCATATTTGTCACGACTCTTTGTGTCTAATGGAATCGGGTATTATCTCAGAGCTTCCTCCTTTCATGCTGCCAAGGAGTTTATGAGGGAAGGGGTGGTTTACCGTGGCTTGGCTTTGCCTATTTGTTGCGGCACGGGTGTCCCCTCTGATTTCCAGCACTCCACCACTTTCGATAACTTACAAATAAGTTTGCGTTATCGTGACAGTCGGTTACCGTTGATTTATCATAGGTTTTTACAGGAAATTGGGTCCCTAGTACTCTCCGGATCTTTTCCAGTGGAGGGCTGATTAGTACTCACCCCTTGTAATATTTTATCGTTTTTTACCATTCTCGACCATTTTTTTTTTTGGGGGGGGGGTACTAGTGCACTTATTGATCCGTGCTGAAATAATAACGTAATTATTAAAAAAAGCCATTCTTAACATGGGGAGGGGAGGTGTTTTGTACCTATTCTATACTTTAACCTTTCAATTCAATAAAAAAAACATATAATAAAACTTTAATTAAACTTGGAAATACGATTTAAAAATTTTAAAACATTTTTGTTGATATACATTCCCGTTCATTATATCGGACGACAGAATCAAGTCTCCTCACACTCCTCCCGCTTCTCAATTGAGAGATGCCCTTTGTGTATCGTGTGTACTTCTCTGATCAGTCTTATAAATCGCCCATGTAGCCTTTTCTCCTCCAAATTTTCTTATTTCTTCTTTTGTTTCGAGTTCCACTGTTAATTGTATTCATCAATTTGGTGGTGTTTCTTGTGGGAAGGCTTAAGCCGTCTCCTTTCCCCGTACTTCCGGTAGCATAGCTGATGACAGACTAAGATAGTTTAGTAAATATTTATTTGCTTAGTTTTTTAATATTTCAGTAGAAAACGGGAATATGCTAGTTTTGTAGACTTAATGAGTTCGAGGGTCGAAAAGAAAATGTATTTGTTATTTCAAGTGTTTGGCGACGTTTTACGAGGTATTATATAGTTGCATTTTAGATAGATTGCATTACATTGTTTATAATAAAGTGGCAAGCAAGCATAAGGGAGATGCGGTATTTTTTGTAATAAAAAAATAAGGAAGCAAAAAAACAAACAAACAAAGAAAACAAATATAGGACAAATAAATGTTACCAAAGACAAGATAAGTTACTTTTCTCCAAGCAAATTTTGTGTTTAATTTTTCCATTTTTGGAGGGATATTTAATTTTTGCACTCGTGTAGTGTAACATTAGTTCCGCCATTTTTTTTGGGGGGGGGAGAATTTGTTTCGAACGTTAAACTGCACAAGAAGAACGCACAAGATTCTGAGGTGTGTGCAAAAAAAAAAAAAAACAAACAAAAAAAAAACCTTCATGGAACATGAAAACAGCGAATTTCAAAACGAGGATTCCTTCCCAACAAGAACCTGTCGCCATCTTGATTCAAATTCGCTCATAAAAGCTGAATTTTGAGATCAAATAAAGAGCATTAAAAACTACTTAAAACACAAAAAATGAGCCAGGTAGGTAAAAGAGTAACTTTTATTTGATA
The DNA here is from genome assembly GCF_053919585.1 of Euprymna scolopes. Lineage (NCBI taxonomy): Eukaryota > Metazoa > Mollusca > Cephalopoda > Sepiida > Sepiolidae > Euprymna > Euprymna scolopes. The sequence continues at coordinate 136,233,841 of NC_136487.1, read as the reverse complement.
CGGTATTTATATTATTTATTTTATTTATTTATTGTATATTAATTTTTTCGCGAATTCGTTTGTCGGCTTCTCTGTTAAATCCCCAATTAATGTTATGCTTACATGGTCTAACATTCACCGACAATATTAATTGGATGCATGAAGAAACTACAAAGTCTGCTGCAAAAACGTGGGTTCCCTCTACATGGATAGTAAACTTATCAAACATATCAGTTTCCTAGATGTCTATAAAGCCACCATTCGTTAATGCAAAGAGTATTGTTGCCACATCTCGGCTGAAGCATTTTTCCTTTTGGGTTAGTTGTAAAAAAAATTGTTTAACTCTCTTAACGAAATGTTTACAAACTACTAAAATTAAAAGTTCCTCCGAAAATTTAAGGGGTATAAAATTTTGAAGGACTGTATTTTTGATAAACACTGTCAATTTCCGATTTTAAAACCGGAAGCAATCACCAAATAGACCTTTTATCTTTAACCGGAACCTAACGTAAACTATCTACTATTATCTAAAATTTAATTTACTGATAATGATGATAATAAAATAAAAAATAAAATAAAAATAAAAGAGCGAATCTGCGTTCCAAACAGGACTTAAAATTTTCAGTACTAATGCAAAACAGTTGAAACTGAAATTCTCTATCAAAACACGAGAAATCTTGTAAAAGACAACAAATAAAAACCCACTCTGACATTCGAGACATATTCAAGATGGAATCCATTAAACATGAGTGCATTCACTAATAAAGATTTACTTCAAATCAGGACAATAAAGAAGACAAAACTAACGCTATCTGAAACGTAATCTCTCTATAGATCTATATTTCTTTCTCGTCTATAATATAAATCTCACCTGCCTGTTTAAATGTATGTATGTATGTTTTATTGTTATCTTTTTTTCCTTTTCGTTTCCTTTGAGGCTTGGTGTATTTATAATTTTTTTAACAACAATAATCACTCCTGATGATAATCAGATGAACCGATAGAAAGCGCTTGAGAATAATATGGCCGAGCAACAACTTTTGGGCGCCATTTTATATAAAATGCCAGTTGAAATTAAAAAGACCGCTCGGCAGATGGAAAAGATATCCAGAAAGATCAGAAAAAGAATAACTCAGCCGTGTTCAATCAGACGTGCTTGAATATATATATATATATATATATATATATATATATATATATATATATATATATATATATATATATATATATATATATAATCCAGAGAAAGTCTCGAAATAAAGACGAAACGTTGATAACGTATAACTTGGTTTGCCCTTTTTTATTTCTCTATTTTGTCGGTATATTATTTCCATTATACTCATCATATATATATATATATATATATATATATATATATATATATATATATATATTGGCATTCTGAGTAAAATCATGCAGATTCACATTAATATTTATTGTTTGACAAGAGGTACAAAAACGTTAAAGTGTTTTCCCTAATCCATGGATTTTCAATTCATATCGGAGGAAATGTTATTAGAAAAATGGATGTGGGAAACTATAAATTTTGCTTATTTGTATAGAAATTAAAAATTAAATTTAAAATGATAGTATGAAAAGGATATTCCATTGTTGAATGAATGCAGATACAAGCACAGTAGTAAATCCAAACTAATGAATACTAGGATATTCTAGAATGAATTGTGTTTTTTTAATGCATATTCCATTTTAATATATACATACATACATGCATACATACATACATACATGCATACATACATACATACATACATACATACATACATGTATTGTATTTAGGCAGTATTTTTTTAATTTAAGCAAACATTGTTAAAAATGACAGTATTTCTCGGTTTAATTATACAGTTTTTCGATTTTTCCAATGATATTTTTTGTGATTAAATAAAAATAATAATCTAAGTTCCATATGCATCACAAACGTTTTTGATTCGTCATTGGTGTAATCTGTTCTATCACAATCAGCCATTTCTAATATATATATAATATATATATATATATATACTACCAGCATTTTTGCCAGCTGTCCATGACTCTTCAGGTCATCGCACGTTGAATAGTATCTCTGTATCCCTCCAGTGGAGGCTTGGCTAGTGCTTTCTCTCTCTTCCTCTCCTCCCCCCTCTCTCTCTCTTCATATACTTTGTCCTTTTACGACCATTTAGTGTGGTGCCAGCTGAGACTGTTGCAGCCATACATGTTTTTAATATTTATTTTATGGGGTGTATTTTTGCTGCTATTATTATTATTATTATTATTATTATTATTATTAGTAGTAGTAGTATTAGTTAAAGTAGTAGTAATAATATTAGTAGTAGTATTATTAGCATTATTATTAGCATTATTATTATTATTAGTAGTAGTAGTAGTAACAGCATTATTAATATCATTATAATTACGGACGTTTATTTTATTTTTACTTGTTAATTTAAAATTGATTTTAAATGATTTTGTTTTGGTAATTTCTATTTTCTCACTCTTTAACATTAGCGACGGTATGCGCTCTTGCGAGTGCCACTGTCTGGGTGGGTTGAATAGTTCTTTTATTACTTCAGCCTTTCGAGAACATGTGTGCAAAATAACTCTGTTCTGTTTGGACCATAGTTTCACTATTCCTTACGCCCCCAAGAATATCAAGTTCAGTCAGAATTGCGCAAAATCAAAGAAGTTGCGTAGTCAACATAACAGCCTGTTGTCTGTCGTATTTTGTACCAAATATATTGCAGCCCAGATAGGTAGACAATAATAAATAGAGACGAAAAATATCACGTGTTTAACCCCAGCCCAGAAATAGAAAGAAAAACAGAACTCATAACCACCCATACCGCTCCGAAATGCGTTAATTCTGTAATCCACTTAGCATCTACCATAACCAGAGATGAATATTTTGGTTTCTTTGTGCATCTTTGAAGTTTACTAAAGATAAGTCGTTTATTCACGGTGGGTTCAACTCACATCGTTACTCGCATGGGTTGGGCGCTTCTGGGCCACCGTGTCAAATCATGGGTAGGAATGCAAAGACGAACAGACTGCCTAATTCTAGCACCTTCCGGGTTGTTAAATTACACAGAACACCTTAAACTACTAAAGTATCTGAAAAAAAAAATTCTGAATTTCAGAACTTTAATTTTCAACGTGCAACATATTTTGGAAGCAATTTATTTCTTTTGTTAACCAGAAATATCCCCACGGGTTATTTTGTATTGCTGCTTGAATTTGTTAAAAAATTACTTCGAATACTAGAAACATGCGTTGGTTTTTCTTTGCTTCAAAGCTGACATTAAATCACAATATGATATAATTGTCATATTCAATTTTAATAATTTACGACTCTTTTAAAATATATATATATATATATATATATATATATATATATATATATATATATATATATATATACAGGGTGACCCCTAAAAACGGGCCCCAACTCTAATTAGGTCCCGTTTCTTAGTGTTTTGTCTGAATGAAATGAAACTTTGGTCATAACTAGTTTATTATATTCAAAACATCATATCAAAACACTAGGGTTTTGGCCTTTTTTTTCTCCGTTCTACAGCATATGTTCTAGATGGCCTTTATTTAGTTTTTTTTTTTTTTGGTCACCCTATATATATATATATATATATATATATATATATATATATATATATATATATATATGTGTGTGTGTGTGTGTGTGTGTGTGTGTGTGTGTACGTATGTATGTATGTATATATATATGTGTGTGTGTGTGTGTATACGTATGTATGTATGTATGTACGGATATTGTGTTTTAGACTTAAGCATGTATAAGTTACAAAGTTATTTGAAAACTTAAGCGTTACAGATTGACAAATATTTTATTTCAAACTTAAGCATGACAGACCAATGAATAAGTTATATAAAACTTAAACTTTACTGACAGTCAAATATTATATTTCAAACTTAAGCATGGCAGATCAATGAACAATTTATTAGGTTGGTGCAAAACAATATCGTTTTCTCACATATGTTACTTTTATATATGACTTCTAAATTAATTCATTAATATATATATAGCCATGTTATACATCAATTTAAAGCGCGTTTTTCGCTTTATCGAATCATTTTATTCGCTACCGTTCTCAATCTCTTCATTCATTTTTTGCAAGCTTTTCGACAGCATGGACAAAATTCAAATCCGCACGATTTTCTTGTCCAGTTCAAACTAGGCCGAAAAACTGCCGAGACAGCTCGTGATATCAATGATGCGTTTGGCTCAGGAACCACTAACGAACATGTGGCACAACGGTGATTCAAGAAATTTCGCAATGGTAACGAGAACTTCGAAGATAAAGACGGTCGCGGTCGGCCGACTGCGGTTGATAACAAATATTTGATAGCCTTAATTGAAGCCAATCTTCGTAAAACCACATGAGAAGTTGCTGTTGAACTCGAGGTTGACCACTCAACAGTCGTTCGTCACTTAAAGCAAATAGGGCAGTCAAAAAAGTTGGATAAAGTGGTGCCGCATGAATTGAACAATAGTAAAAAAAATTGTCATTTGAAGTGTCTTCGCTCTTTCTGCGCAACAAAAATGACCATTTCTAAAGTGGATTGTGACGATGAGAAGTGGATCCTCTACGACAACATGCGATGTTCCGCACAGTGGTTGGATGCCGGAGAAGCTCCACAACAACGTAATTGCACCAAAAAAAGGTTATGGTGACTGTTTGTTGGTTTGCAGCTAGTCTCATCCATCACAGCTTCTTTAATCCGGGCGAAACGATTACGGCGGAGAAGTACTGCCGACAAATTGACGAAATACACCAGAAGCTCCAACATATGTGCCCGAGATTGGTCAATATGAAGGGACCAATTCTCCTCCATTGCAACGCTCGCCCGCATGTTGCTTAACTGACCCTGCAGAAGTTGAACGAATTGGAATACGAGACTCTGCCTCATCCGCCATATTCACCGGACCTCTCACCCACCGATTATCACTTTTTCAAGCATCTCGACAATTTCCTGCGCGAAAAATGCTTCAAAAGCCGAAATGATGCCGAAGCGGCCTTCAATTATGTCATCGCTTCCAGAATTCCGGATTTCTATGCTTATGGAGTAAATAAACTTGTTTCTCGTTGGCACAAATATGTTGATTCTAATGGTTCTTATTTCGATTAATAAAGTTTATTATGAAAGGAGCTATAATCTTTTGAAGTTGAACATAAAAATGACATTATTTTTGTACCTACCTAATATTTAAAACTTAAGCTTGACGATTTGTCCAACGTTTTAGTCGATGCAACCTCTGACTTTCTTTAGGTGTATATTGTCAATCCCAGAAATCTGCACTGATTACTTTATTATATAATGCTTCTACCCTGTCATGGCTGACGGAACGAGAGCATGCTAATTCGCGTGTATTGAATAAAGAGGTCCATTCATGTCATGCAGATTTCCGAGTTTGACAGAAAGATTCCCGAGTTCGACAAGATACACATGAAGGTCGGCTACATCGACCGAAACATTGTGAGAACAAAACTGAAGATGTGAACAGTAGTCCAAATAATCCGCATGAAATTCACATTATACAATATGCGAAATTACATTTTTATGTTTAACTTAGTAAAAAAAAAAATTGAGGTCTGAAAAGCCAGCGAGATACAGAAAGTCTACTCTGGCCTATAGAAAATGCCCGTGTAGGCCAGTCGACATTTCCCAGTAGGAGCGCTTAGGGCGATTAAACTCAGGACTCTTGACTGTTATGAAAAAGGCAAAATACTTTGTAAAAAAAAATCAGAAACATTAGCTTGAAAGGCTGACAAATATTCTATTACAAACTTAAACATGACAGACTAGCAAACAAGTTATTGAAAACTTGAGCGTGACAGACCTACAAACATTCTATTTTAAACTTAAGGATGACAAAAGAACTAAGAATTTATTTACAACTTAAACGTGACAGGCTGACAAATACTCTATTAAGCATGACAGATCAACGAACAAGTTACCGTTTCATTTTAAAACTTAAATGTGACAGACCGACAAAGATTCTATTTTAAATTTAAGCACGACAGACCGGCGAATAAGTTATTTTCAAACTTAAGCGTGCCTTATTGACCGACAGACATAACTTCTTCTAGAAAATCATCATCAAATCATCACCTCCATTCAGTCTTGAAAAACAATGGATATTCCTGCAAGGATAATTGCACGTGTAATTATGAGGCAAGGGTTGTGCAATCCCTACCACATATCACCTAAATCGGCTCTGCTTGAGTCCAGTGGCAAGGAGAGGTTCGGGACGACCGGAAACAATGTCGAGATAAGTGGAAAACACATACAGCACATAGAATTTCCAAATGGTCACCAATTTCAGTATTGACCAGGCTCAACGTTGCTTAACTTCTGTCTTCTAACAGGAACCGGGGTGTCAACGCGATTATGACGAATTATAGAAACACTTGAACAAATCTCAAATATTTCCTAGTTTTGCGAGGCTATTTTTAATTCAGACTGAAGTGTGACAGACGGACATATGCATCTAAGAAGAACTACCGAAGATAAGGAATTGGTTATTCGACTCTTTGGGAATGCTAAACTATGTGAAAAAGATAAATATTTTGGCTTGTCAGTAACCAAACTCTAATTGTGTCATGATTGCCTGGTTGTGCTGCCTCTGGAAATGGGATTGTCCGATCGAATTTCGCGTCGCAAGCAGTTTTTTTTTATCCGGCTTCCCTCTTTTCCACTTTCTGCTTGATCGACACGGATTGGGGGCGGATGGCAATCTATTTTGTCGATGGCGACTGGATGTCCATATTTGACACTCTTAATTTCGATATTCTTTCCACCCCCGAGTCTAAACTAGTTCTGCCGATGGGGATTTCGCATAGTTAAGATATATAATAATATATTGATGTAGGTATGTAGTAGCAATGATATTGTTTCAGGCAAAGTGGCACACGTGGAAATTCCACAATGAATTCTACATCAATATAGACATATTTTATTATTAAGAAATCACAACATATCAAAACCCAAAGGCCACTTGAGGATAAGGTTCAAATGGGAGCAACACGACGATGATTGTTAACGATTAGACAGATATTTATTATTTAATTGTATAGTTATTGTTCAATAAGAATTTATTTATATTGGACTTAAAAACGACCATGTTGTAGTCAACTGGGAAGCAGCCTAGCGGTATTGTGTTCCACAGATGAGCAGTTCTAAGAAAGAAACCTTGCTAATTGAAGATTCGTTTAGTTTTAGGTAGGTAGGTAGAGAGCGAGGAGAACTATTGACAGTGGTTGTAACTAGACGAGTTTTTTTAGAATGTTTTACATAGACGGAAAATATAGATAAAAACCTAGTCGAGCACCTGTAATGAAAATAGCGATAGAGCAGAGAAATACTAACAAAATATCTTCTGTGAGAAAGAAGTAGCATAAAGGTGAAAAGGGCATCGCCTACCAGATTTCGAAGTCAGTTTTTGTACATTATCAACGTAGAAAAGGGTGATCTGAGCAGCACCTCCCCATATGTGGCAACAATACTCAATCTTATGACGTATTTGCCTCTTATATACGTAAAGGATGGCATATAATCTACAGAGTGGAACGATACAATTGTTGCCATAAAAAAGAGGACATGATTCCATTTCCGTTGGATGAAAACCGGCTTTCTTTTTTTATTGCCGACCATTTACTAGTTGGCCAGTTGTGTACAAATTCCAAGAGCGATAGGAGCTTTCTATCATGTCTGAAAGCGACACAATATTCAATGAGCGAGATCGGAGATGCGCCGCTGTACAACTCATGCTCTCTATCGATCCAAGTTATGACAACAGGACCATTGACAGCACCCTCAAAATGCAAATCCGGACGGTTCGGTTCAGCGCATGAGGGCACAGTTCAACGAAGTTTCCGGACGCGGTTATGGTATTTGGTATGGTTTCAAGTAAGGGCCACATTATGCCCCCTCACATCTTCGAGGTCTGCTTGAAAGTCAACACCAGAGTGTACCCGGATGTATTGAACGGTGTGGTGATCAACTGATGCAATCGGATGGCCACTGACTGACCCTCGGCCACGAAGCCATCTCTGACTAATAAAAATGGCAAAAAAACAAGAAAAAAAAAACCCAAAAAAAACTCGCGGCGCCGGTCCACAAGTCCAAAGAGATTCAGGCTTGGCTTCAGAAGGAGTGCTACCCTAACCTGAAACCGCTTGACTACTTCGTCTGTTCATACGCTGAGAACATCACCAACATGACCTCTCACAATAAAACCAACCCGCCACCATCCGCCGAGCTTTCGCCGAATTTCCGCCGAGTTTCCGCCAAGCTCCCGCTGGAAAAGGCATGCTCCCAGTTTTAGACTCGTATCGAGGCGGTGATTGAGGCTGAAGGCGGTTACATTGAATAGATGTCAGCTCTACTAGATAATCAGGTTACTTGAATTAATTTTTTCGAATAAAGTTTTAAAATTTATCGTGTTGTTAAAAATGCTATTATGTTTGAACCAATAAGTGCATTTCGGGCCGAATAATATTAAGAAATAAATTACTTTTCCTTCTTTCGTTAAAATAACTGTCATCGTCAGGCATTTTTAAGTATACAAAACGAATATATTTATTGATATACAAAAAGAATTATTGCAACGTAATTAATTTTTAAACTATTGATATTCTCTACCTTATTACGATAAAACAAATTGTCAGCCAAATGTTATTTAAATCGACAAAAACTTTTTTAAATGTTACGTTTTTGAATTTTTTTTAGATAAATATAACGTGATCGATTTTCTTCTCTCTGACCTTTGTCCTCTCGAACGCCATCCATGTCTCCAACGTACTCATCATCTCTAACACGTTTTTTTCTTTTCTTTTTTTTTTTAATAGTTAAAAAATTTTTTTTCGTTACCATGACGTCATTTCAAACACAAATAGATATGAAATGCTCTGTTCCGTCTGCCTGCTTCCCACCTGACTACAACTTGGATGTCTTCAAGTCCAACGTTAACAAATTCCTAATGAACCGCCGCCTTAACTAAACACTTCATCAAATCTCCACACTAACGTAATGTACGTACTTGCAATAACCCTTATCCCTGAGTGGCTTCCGGGCCTTGATAAGTGGTGACCACTGTGTAAAAAAAAAAAAAAGAAAAAAAAACGGCTCGGTATTTGCATATAGCCGTCATACGCACGTCCGCGCTCTTCTACAAAACGTGATAACATACGGACAAACGTGAAACGTTGTAACATATTAATATACGAATAAAAAAATGTGTTCAGTGCGTTGCGTTCACCCAAAGCGACACTTAAAAAAAGCAACAATGGCAGCGCAATCAGTCATAGACAAAAACGCAATCAGTTTTAAATGAAGCAAGTGACAAGAGTATACATGGGAATACGACGGTTAAAATATGAAACCCCTGTGAAATGTTTGGCAGGTTGAAAATGGTAGCAGAGGGAATACGATTAATGAAACAACAACGGTTTTAGTCTTCCTTTTTATTTGTGTTTAATACTTGATTACTACCCGATCCCCAAAAGTTTTGTGACAAACAAATTCAGTATCTTTTCGTAAGATTAACTAGAAATAAGATCTCTAATATAATATATTGTTTTAATTTTATATAAATGATCACCTACTATTTCCTCTTGGAATCATGAGCTAATATATATATATATATATATATATATATATATATATATATATATATATATATATATATATATATATATGTATATAATATGTGCATATATGTGTGCGCATATTTATAAAATGTGCATATATGTGTATATGTGCATGCATATACTGTGTTCATATATAAAATATGTGCATATAATATGTGTACATATAATGTGTGAATATATATATATAATATGTGCATATATATAATATGTGCATATATATAATATATGCACATAAAATGTATACACATATATGTGCATATGTATAATGTGTGTATATTTGTAATATGCGCATATATGTAATGCGTGCATATAAATCATGTATGCATATATATGTGCATAGATAAGTGCATATAATGTGTCCATATATAATGTATGAATTTATATGATATGTGCATCTGTATAATACACGCATATATATAACATATGCATACATATAATATATGCGTATATATATATATATTGTATGCATATATATGTGTATATGTATAATGTGTGCATATATGCAATATGCGCATATATAATATATGTGCATATATGTAATGTGTGCATATATATAACGTATGCATATATGTGCATATGTATGCATACATATGTGCATATATAATGTGTGAATTTATATATGTGCATTTTTATAATGTATGCATATATATAATATAGGCATACATATAATATATGCGTATATGTAATGTATGCATATATCTGCGCATATATGTAATATGTGCATATGTGTGATTTGTGTATATATGTGATATACGCATATATTTATGGGCATATGTATGTGCATATATATAATGCATGCATATAATGTGTGCATATAATTATGCATACATATATATGTGCATATATATAATGTATGCATATAAATGTGCACATATATAATGTGTGCATATATATAATGTGCATATATGGGCATATATATAATATGTGCACATATATATGCATATATTATATATATATGCATATATATAATAGATGCATCTATATAATATATGCAAAATATTGTTTGCGCATATATGTAACATGTGCATACACAAACGTACGCACACAGACACACACACACATATATGTATAAAAATATAATAATAATATGAAATTTACATGAATGAAATATCATAGTTTAGCGTATTTTACGACCAGATCATGTTGGGCGGCCACTACTATATTGGGTACAATATTATAACTAATAGAGTATAGACTCTATAATAGTAAATACGAACCCTGCATAAATCGGCCTGCTAGTATGCATTCACACACACGTACACACACACACAAACACACACGCATATATATTATGTATTATTATTTATGTATCTACATAAAATATTATGTAAACACTTTAAGTATTTATTTCAACAGTGCTCGATACCTAAGTAAAACTAAAGGTAGTAAATTTTGAAAAGATATATATGGCAATTAAGCTGCACAAAATTTTCCGCGTTTCATCCTCGTGAATATTCGTCAGGCTATTGCATAGAATTGATGTTGCTTCGTGTTTAGAGACGAGCACGTACACACACACGTATATATATATATATATATATATATATATATATATATATATATATATATATATATACTAGCAGAAGTACCCATCGTTGACTGGTTTCAAACAGAAAATGGACTGTGATTGATGAAAGTATGATAGGTTATGAAAAGAAGGGGGTTGTAAACAGATAGGTTTTGACACTCAAAAATTTTACCCTAAGTAAAATATGATTAAAATAAAGATAATTTTCGCGAAAATATATTTTTTATATCAACTTTGTTTCCATTCGTAGCCAAGAGTGACCAATAAAATGATGTTTCCTTACAAAGAGAAAATGTTATATATATAATAATATAAATATACAAGAAATAAATGTTACCATAGTCAATAAAAGTTACTTTTATGGTAGAAAAGTTAATTGGTTTATATTTGTAAGTAGTTTGTAATTTTTTTTTTTTTAATTCATGAACCGGTTTAAAAATAATCAAAATGGCAGCGGCTTTGAAATGGAGAACCCTGTTTTCAATTTGAAGGAGGGGCACTTGAGCATTCTGTGTAAACAATTTAAGAGAGTTCCGTCAACGTAAGGGATATTTATAAACATATTTTAATGTTTTCCGTTATTTTGTGCTTGAGGAATATTCAATTATGGCATGTGTAGTTTATATAAAAATTCATTTAAGTAGTTATTGCCTCAAATTTTGTTTTAATTTCGGTTCGCTGAAATTATTTCAAGTAAAGAGCATTAAAAACTATATAAAAAAAACATAAACTGAACTTTTATTGACTTTGGTAACATTTATTTCTTGTATATTTATTTTTTCGGGTAGTCGTTTGTTGGCTTTTCTGCTAAACACTCTTACTAAATAATATCGACGAAATATCGAAAAACAAAGAAACAAAAATAATTTTGAAAAATAATAAAGTTTTACTTACTGTAGTAAAATAAACGGAAACGGCAAAATGGGATATTAAAAAAGTAAACACGTAATTACTTTAGAATCGATATAAATATGAATAAGAAGAAAATGGCGCCCTTTTTCAAGCAGAACAGCTTCGTTCCAGTTTTACTGTATTGAACGGTGTAGTATTGCGCCGTCGGATTCAGGGTTGTACTATTGTAATGTAAAGAACACGCAGAAAGGGTTGTAATCAACTGAATTCCTTCTAGTACATTGACAAATAAAGCTTAAACAGATATATAAATAAAAAGGTTATGTAAATGTTTTTATAAAGACGCGTAATCACGTGAGCAGGATTTTTTCCTTCTGTTGACACGATAACAAGTAACGTTCTTATTTTTTTATTATTTATCTATTTATCTATTTTCGAAAGAGTGCCACGTGCAAGTTGAAAAGGAAAAAACAGAGTTATGCAAAATTTGTGTCGAGAATTGTCTAAAGTTCCGACTTTTTTTTGGCTTTCACTTTAATATGAGGTGAATTTATTCGACACAATATGATTCAAATAAAAACAAAAATAAAAGCAAACGTGAATTAAGATTAAAGTTAAGGTGTTATTGTGGACCCTCACCCCTTAAAAAAAACCTTGTTAAACTTTGTGACATATTTAGATTCTATGGAGGTCAGGCGCGAACGAACACCCAATAATTTTATTATATCATATTTTTTCAAACTGAAACATAATTATCAAAGTATACTTACGCAAATAGATATGAAAAGTTAAAGTTAAAGTTTGTGCCATATTTCCATGAAATACAGGCGCGAACGCAGATCCCGCAATTTTATTATACCATCCCTATTTAAGTTGAAACATACTTATCAAGTATTCTTATGTACATCTATATCAAAAACACTTGTAAACGTTTTTTTTTAAATTTCTTATTTCCATACTTTGGGGGCCAGGCGCGAACGCAGACCCCACAATTTTTATGAACCACCGTTCTGCCAGATCAAACACCCATTCCTGATCCTCGATACATCTTCTATCACTATATGTAATCAGTTTTTTTTTAAATAGTCAACCATATAGGAGCCCATTCGTGACCACACACACACACACACACACATACACACACATACACACACAGACGTTCAGCTTTATATATATATATATATATATATATATATATATATATAGCAAAAATGGTAATTAGTAAAAACCTGAAGAGAGTGCTCAATACTATTGCAGAGCGAATAAGCTTTTTATTTTTTTATTGCCGTTTTATCTGTTTAGTTACACATGTTTCGGTTGCAGACCATATCTACGATCCAGCAACCTCGTCCAACCTTACAGAAATGGTTATTATTATTTGGAAGAACGATTTTACAGAAAGTACGAGGAAAGAAAAAAAGGGGGAAGATAATAAGGGGGAGGGCGGAGATCGACAATAGTTAAATTTTAAGGTTTTAAAACATTAGATTGTTGCGTGTGTGTGGGGGGTAGGAAATTCAGCTAGGCGCGAATAGAAAGATAGGGATATAGGGAAGGGGGAGAGGGAGATAAAGGGAGGAGTAAGGAGAGGAGGGGAGGAATTTCAATTTTAGGTTTTAAGATTTGATAGATAATAAAAGTGGTGGTTGGGCGGTTTTTAGTTCTTCAACCAGACACCGGAATGTATTAAGTAGATTAGAGAGAGAGAGAGAGAGAGAGAGAGAGAGAGAGAGAGAGAGAGAGAGAAAGAGAGAGATAAAGAGAGACACGTTTATGGTAGTTTCATATTTTCTATTTAGTAATTTGTCTCTATCTTTAAAATTTAATATAAAAAGTTTTTCGTTTAGGCAGAGAAGACATGGAGAGTTTAATGATTTACATACGTTAGATTTTTTAAGGATTTCCCACGTAATGGTTGGTGTTAGGTTATTTTGGATTAGATGTATATAGTGAGAGGTTAGTGAGGTTTTGTTAGGGTTGTTGGGGTTTATGAAGGAGCATGTATGTACTCTAAATCTATCTTTAAAAGAGGTACCTGCCAAGCTAATATAGTATTTTTTGTCGTTTGGGTTTTCTGTAGGTGCAATTGTGGCTTTATAAACTACTTCTGTTTGTAGGCATTGTTTATTAAGTAGACATTCGGATTTGTTGGTGCAGTTACAATTATTTCTGCTAATGTTATTTGCGTTTTTATCATTGTAATCTCTTTTCCTATTGTGTTTGTTGATTATTTGTTCTGTTATCAGTACAGCTGTAGCTAAGTTTAATTGTGTTTTTATTAAATATTTTGTGTAGTGTGTGATTGGGTGGAAAATGGTTGTTTATTAGTTGAAATAATTTTTTTGCTTATTTTCGTTTTGACCATTATGTTGAAGGACGGTTAAACCAAATTATTTTCGTGGCCCTATTTTTCTTGTTTGAAATATTAGAGGAATTAGGTTCAATGTAGTTAAAGATGGTGTTTGGGTGGCCACTTTCCTTAAGGGCATTTTCATAGAATGGTTTATATTTGTTGAATATTTCAAGTTTAGAGGAATTAATGCTAAGTCTTTTTTCGATAAATGTAGGGGTATGTTTAATGATATTTTTTGGGTGGTTTTATAGTGGATGTATATAGAGTGGGTAAATATTGTCCTTAGTGTAAGGTTTATATGAGTTATTTGAGAGGCTAAGGGCTATATCGAGAAAGTTAACAGTTTTTACGTTAGACTTACTGTCCAGTTTTAGACCTATTCTATCAATTTCTTTAGTTAAGTTTTTTTTTTAATTTCTCACATTTAGGGCCATTAGACTTTTCAACTACGATAAGGTCATCGTCTCTATACAATCCTATGTTTTTTGTTATTTATAGTTTTTGTGAGATTGTATAGAATGAAGAAACCAACTAGGTCAGTTGTTGACACTGAATCTAAAGATCCCATGAAGAGATCAAATGATCCTGGGTTTATAAGTCTAGTTTGAGATTTTATTTCAAAATTGGGTCTATGGTTCTTAAGATTAATGTAGGCCTCCTGTTGCTAATTTTGAGTGTCAGTTGTATTGATGTCCTTGACTAGGTCTGTATCTGATTTTTTATAATTAGTGATAATGTTTTCTTTAAGTAGTTTTAGGTACTTTTGTTTGTGGATCTTGTAGAAGTTTTGCGCCTTATCAGTTTTGACATACAATAATTGGAAGTGTTAATGTTTTTGACTAGTTTGTCTAGGTGATGCTGGAATGATGTTTTTCTGTGGTGAATGGATACTTTGTAAGCGCCATGAGGTCTGTCTCAAAATTGCGGAGTTGGTCAATAGTTGAGGCTGTATCTTGATTGACGAATCCGTAGTAATCCGGAACTACAAGAACCCCTGACTCATTATAACTTAACCACCGCCTTCATAACTTTTAACTTTTAAACCTTCAGACCCCCTATATCGGACCAACCACATTTAAAATCCTAAACATCCTACTAACCATATAACTATAAATATAGTACAACCTAATTGTGAATACTCTAGCCTAATTAATAACTCTTACTACTTACATTCATATATCAGTACATATAATTTTAACCACTATATACACAAAACTACTTAAAGAATTATAATTGATCCCTAAACCTATATACACCTTCACTACATTTAATTTACAACCATCATTATTCCTCCCTTTCCTCCTATTATCTCCATCATTTTACTCTTTAGTTTACTCTATTTCTATTTTTATTTTTATCTCTATATTTATTTAGATCCCTATATTTTTTTCACATATGTAACCATTTACAATCAACTCAGTACTCCCATGTGTATGTAGTCCTGTACCTGTATTGCTTGAACTCTGTGTGGTTATATATGTGTATGTGCAAACTTAAACAAACTTATGCCTAACCCTTGTAACCCTGTCATATCTGACCCCTAACATCAGACACCCCGAACTAGTATATTAAACCATACAATCACCTACAGCACATTATCCTAGGCCCCCCATCTATCTCTTCTGGAATCTAAACCTACTTAAACATTAGTACCTACGAGCCACTATAACCTAACCCCTACCTAATGAGCAAGACAACTCCATACAGGCCCCCAAATATTAAACCAACAACATGTATTGGAACATATTTTACCACACATCCACCTAACCTCGCCTTATTAATTATACCCATTTATTTATCCTAACTTTACTTTATTTACTTCCTATGAATACACATGTCTATGTATATGTGTGTATGTCTGTGTATATATATATATGTGTGTGTGGGTATGTATATTAATATATATATATATATATATATATATATATATATATATATATATATATATATATATATATGCACTGACAGTCTCGGAGAGGAGTGGTTGGGACTGCAGAACTCTTGCTTCACAATTCCATTCCGCGCGTCATCCATTATTTCTCCAGGATGATTAGATAGTCCAGTCCTCGTTGTTCTGACGGACAAACATCTACAAAGCTCTGGCCTTTTATATATATATATGTATATATATATATATATATATATATATATATATATATATATATATATATATATATATATATATATATATATAATATCCTGCAAGCTAGCTTCAGTTTTCCTGCTTCGGTTGTCTCCTCTGTGGCCTACCCAGGCCACTAATATTGATATGTCTATAATGGTAGCCAAATTTAACATTGAAATGTTAATATCTTTGGCTCAATAGGACAAAGTTACATGAAAATATGAAAGCTTTTTGAATATTATAATACTATTCTATGGTTAAAATTGTACGACAATTTGTAAAAATAATTAAAAAAAAAAACTAAAAAAAAAAACCCTATATTTTCAAACCAATAAAATATGCCCAAATTTGCTTACATTTGTATATATAGTGTCCTAACAAACCAGTTTCACTTTTGTTGCTTTGGATTAAATTTTGCTCAGGGTTTGTTTTTTATTTGCTCGGTTGTCTCTCCTGTGGCGTTGCCAGGCAACTGATGTGTCATCATCAAAGCCCACTCCGAACTTGCATTCTACATTTAATTTTTTGCCATCTCTCTTAGCTGGCAGATTTGAACGCTCTCAGCACTTTTGTTGCAACGCATTTATTATCTTTATGGGAGAGTTTCAGTCGCGTCTTACTTTCCCTCAAACATCTTTAATCTTGAAGTAGTCAGCAATTTTTCGATTCTGGTGTTTATAGACGACTTTCTAGTCAACCTTAGGCGGTATCACCACCAGTTGTTAAGATAAGGCAGATCAGAACTCCCCCTTTCTTTCATTTAGTTCTATGACCTTTAAAGAAAGCACGCACGTCGTAAAACGTTAAGTTTGCTTTTATCGTGCAGACGTGTATATGTCGGCGTTCTGCGTGTGTCTGTGAAAAATGACAAGTAAATATAAGGACTAAGGAAAGAAACTGCGCAATTTTAAATAAACAAAGACGTTTAAAGATAGGAAATTTTCGAACAGCCCCTTCCTCCTACGACGAATTTTTAAAAATTGATATACACGTCGGCTGTTACAGCTAACATTCACATATCACATATAAACGTGACTTTTTAAAATTCATTCAATTTAAATTCTTCGATTCTAATCTTTACTTAAAAAAGGTAGAAAGGAAGCAAAAAAAAAAATGGTTTAAGAGAGTGTTATTATTTTCTTTAATTGATTTTGTTGCTTAGC
The DNA here is from genome assembly GCF_053919585.1 of Euprymna scolopes. Classification (NCBI taxonomy): domain Eukaryota; kingdom Metazoa; phylum Mollusca; class Cephalopoda; order Sepiida; family Sepiolidae; genus Euprymna; species Euprymna scolopes. The sequence goes on along the minus strand of NC_136487.1, from coordinate 136,216,161 downwards.
TTTACGGCATATCAACATTGTTCGGGTTATTTAATGCCGAATCCGGCAGTTTTGGCAAAAGATTTTATGCTTAAAGTTCTTGATATCATCAAATATTTACTCATGGTTTTTCGTTTGATTCTTTTATAGATGAAATTTACTTATTTAATTAATTGGAATTCATTATTGAGATGAGCAATTTGTATAATTTATTATTTTATTTGTATAATTTATTATTTTATTTGTATAATTTATTTATTTCGGACCCATATTCCTCTTTCCATCGTCGGGTGGTAACGGCGACAGGATAGGAACTCCGAATCTCCTAACTGCATCCTCAGCAATTACTGCCTTCCATAGTTGTTGTCATTTCACTATGTTTTGGCCAGCTAAGCCTCTGGATGAATAAATGATGAAAATTTTTGTTTAAATTTTGACATGCAGAACATGGCTAAATTTTGACATGCAGAACATGGCTAAATTTTGACATGCAGAACATGGCTAAATTTTGACATGCAGAACATGGCTAAATTTTGACATGCAGAACATGGCTAAATTTTAACATGCAGAACATGGCTAAATTTTGACATGCAGAACATGGCTAAATTTTGACATGCAGAACATGGCTAAATTTTAACATGCAGAACATGGCTAAATTTTGACATGCAGAACATGGCTAAATTTTGACAAAAGTAAAAACAAACAAACAAACAGACAAAAAATCTCCAATACTATCAATATTTGCTGTAATTTAGATCAGGAACAGTCTGATGTGGTAATATCTAAAATTGGCTTGAAGCATTGCGTATAATAGATTAGTATGTTGTTATATTAGAAATTGTTTCGTCAGTGTTAGTTTTGTACAAATTGAATTTTTAACATTTTAGAAACCAAAACAATGCAGTTGATTTTTTTAAAATAAATAAATACTTATTTAAATATATATAAATGCGTTACTTTACTTCTAAAACTTACAAATTATTGTATATTTTGAAACGTTGTCACGAGGTGGGAAGGAATTGTAAACTACGGGCAAATAAAACAAAAGAAGATATTAAAAAAAAACACGACAGTAAGACCATACAAAGTGATTTGACTAGGTTATAGTCAATATTATCTGTTGTTTTTCGGTTTCTGCTACGCAGATCTACGATGGTGGCAACTAAGAAATAGACCCTTATGATTAATGATTATCTTCGTCTCAGATAACGTGAAATCTCCCCTTTCCCATGTTAAGAATGGCTTTCTTGTCCACTTAAACATGTCTAATTATCTTGTGAAATGGATAGCAAAACCGGAAGTCAAAAAGATCAGAAATCTAAACTATCGTCCTTGACTCTCGTAGAGTATTCAATATCTGTAACGTAGTCGTTGGTACCGTCATTTAAATGACCAAGCAAGGACATACGCATTTTGACGACTCATGTGCCGAGTTAATGTCGCGTTAGTATTTAAGTCGTAGCGTGAGCGTGAGCGTGAGGTCACGGAATGAAATGCATATACATGCATCAAGATAGAAAAGTAAAAAAAAAAAAGAGGAGTAAAAAAAAGGAAGAGACGTGTGACTTATTTATTTATTTTTGCATATCAACATCTTCCCTGAGCAAAAACGAAATGACAGGTTGAAGCAGGCGAATTTTGGCTGACTACTACGGAGAAGAAGAAAAGACGCGAGGCGATTTCAAAAGCACATTTTACAAGCATGTGGGTCTCCTCCTCTTCCTCCCACCCTTTTGAAAGCGAGCCGATCGACCTGTGGGCCCTAGCGAGAATTCCTGCAACACCACAGCTGATTGTACCTATTTACAATGCCTCCCCACGGGACAGAGTTAGACACCAGGGTTGTTTTTTTAACGTGTAGAAAAGGTACAAAAATAAAAAATTGTCTCAGTCGTGAAGGACCGCTCCTTCACCGAAAGAGAACAAGAAATGGAAGTGCAGCATCTGAAGAACAGACACCACACCTTGATCTTGACCTAAAGCTAAAAGCAAAGAACTGCTATCTGGCAGGCAAGAGAAAAACAGAGAGAACGTATTGCGTCGCGTTGTTAATACGTGTCGGCGACTTGTATGTAAAACCGAACTAAATAAGTATATTTTCTATAGGTTAAAGTAGTTTGATTGAAGAATTGTTTAATGTGTATATAAGAACACATTTAAGTTTACAGAAGGCAGAACAATGCGAAGGCGTGACGAATAGACTCAAATTGACGCAACTTAAGATATAACGGTGGAACCAGCCATGCAGTTTCACTTTTTTTTTATTCAATTCATATATATATATATATATATATATATATATATATATATATATATATATATATATATATATATATATATATTCATATGTTTTATATACAATATTTTACATGTAGCATGTTTTACTTGCGCCAGATGGTCAAGTGGTGTGTCCACGATGCTATATTTCAAGATGTCTTCCTTTCGTCAAGCATGTGTTCGACTTTTAAACATGGTTATACATATAAACGTGAACTGGATCAGCAAACGTGAAACTGTATAGCTGATTCCATAATTATATCTTAAGTTGTGTCAGTTTGAGTCTTTCCGTTACACCTTATTTGGTTTATTTTCAAATAACAACGTTCCACATTCAAAGTTCCACTTTATGGTTGTCGGGAAAATAGTTACCGTTTTAAGTCATTTAAAAATGTTAATTTGCATTGCTTTTCCTGCAGTGTATTTTACAAGCAAGAAAACCTGGCGTTGCCTGGTAATCAATAAGAATCCAATGTGTACTCTTTTATTCACATTTCTGTTCTCGTTCTTTTTTTTTTAATTTTCTATATTTTGCAATTTATAAATGAAATAAAGTAAAATACATCTATTTTTCTGTCATAGATGTCAAGCTTAAACGCAGACCCTACGATAATACTGTGCCCGATTTTCACAAAATGCAACAAACTTAATCAAGTATTGTGTACAATATATTTTCAGAATATAGTTATGAAGGTCTACCATACAAAGCTGGGGAGTATGTTAACAAATAAGCAAACAGACAGAAAGTAACTTAATAAATAGTAAAAAAATAATGAAATAAAATAAAAGTAATATATATCGTATAGTTCGGCGTATAAGACGACCCTTAGTAAAAATCATCTTTAAAAAACAATTTTTTCTAAGATAGCTGTTATTTCAATCTCTCGCCTAGGCTAAACAAACATGGTTTCGTGATTTAGCAGTCGTCTTATACAGCCGATATATGATAAATTTGTTGAAATTTACTTCAATTTTGAACCGAGTCTTAGCTGACAGTCGCCTTATACGTTGAAATATATATATATATATATATATATATATATATATATATATATATATATATATATATATATATATATAGAGAGAGAGAGAGAGAGAGAGAGAGAGAGAGAGAGAGAGAGAGAGAGAGAGAGTTAGTTGGTTGGTTGTTTTTTGTTTTACGGCATATCAACCTTTCTCAATTATTTAATGCCGAATCTAGTGATTTTGAGGAACGATTTTTTAATGGAGTATATATATATATATTTTTTTTTTTTAAAGTCAGATACTATTTAACCTATAGTTGGGACGCTAACAGGTACTACCACTCCGGGTCAGAGTCGACCTGGGAGCAATGGCAATTAAAGGGTGGCTCCACACCCCAAGGCCCGCAAGCTGGGGCCTCACCATCGGATACAGTTTTAGGTCATATCCAGGATGAGAGAGAGAGAGAGAGAGAGAGAGAGAGAGAGAGAGAGAGAAAGAGAGAGAGAGAGAGAGATATTACTACCTTCCACAACACACAATAAAAAACAAAATCCACCATGGAGTCGGTAATAAAATTTTCTGCGATATTTCGTACAAATTAAAACCACTATAAGCCTGATATTGTCAATAACTCAGAAGAATAAAAAACTTATGGCATAATCAATATTTTGTAATCAATACTTAATAAATTATTTAATAAATTATTTAATAAATAATTAAATGAATTAATTAATAAATTATTTAATAAATATATTTGATAAAATATTTGATAAATTATTTGATGAATTATTTAATGAATTATTTAATAAATTACTTAAAAATATTAATTAAATATTAAAAAAATTATTTAATAAATTATTTAGTAAATATTTATTAAATTATTTACCAAATTATTTAATAAATTGTTTAATAAAATATTTATTAAATTATTTAATAAAATATTTAATAAATTATTTAATAAATTATTTAATAACATATTTAATAAAATATTTATTAAATTATTTAACAAACTATTTAATAAATTCTTTAATAAAATATTTATTAAATTATTTAACTAATTATTTAATAAATTGTTTAATAAATTATTTAATAAAATATTTAATAAATTATTTAATATTTTATTTATTTCACAAAACAAATTTGAAATATATAAATATGTTGAACAAATTTTTGTTGATATTGAATTTTTGCAAGCTGATTACAAAATATTGATTATGTCAAAGATTTTGTATTTTACCAAATTATAATATACGAGCAGATGTACCTGGCCTTGCTCGTTATTAAGCATAACGTTAAATTCCTTAAAAACAAAATGAAGTAAAAAAAAGGGAAAGAAACTGAGACATGTGCATGCAAGTATTATGTGTTTTTCTAAACAGTTCTTTCTTGTAAGTAACAAAAAAATTCTCGACGTGAGATCGAAACCAAAACCTAAAGATAATGAGTCAAGTACGATAACCATTAGGCCATCTTGCTACGATCTTATTTTCAACGGTAATTTTTTTAGTTTACCAACCCCTCGACATTTCACAGAAATTCAGTGTTTACATTTGGGGGAGGCGGTGGAGGGGCGGGGCGGGTTTGTTGTGTCGGCCGCCACCACCGCCTCCCCCAAATGTAAACACGGAATTTCTGTGAAATGTTAAACAGTATTCTACTCAGTAAATGTCGGCGCATTATTTATGAAAAAAAACAACAGTTAATTAAACTGCAGAAGCATCTGTTAAACTACACAAGTTCTATAATTGAAAACGGAAACCATAAATATGCTTTTGTAAACCGCTCGTGAAAACTTAGTGAGAGACATACTGTTAAATGAGGTGAAAACTTTTTATTTTATGAAAAATATTTCTTGTGATTTAAAATGTCCGCCATGTATTCATGCACCTTGTGAAACGTCAAGTGAATACGCGCGTGCGCGCAGTTTAGTAAGAAAGTGAAAAAAAAAATTAATATAATTAAGAAAGTGAAAAAAAGATTGTCCGTTTCGAGATCGGGCAGCGGAAAAATATCCGGAAGGGTGAGTGTGTGTGTGTGGGGGGGGGGGGTCATTTCGGCCTTGAAGCCTAAAAATGTTTTTAGGGTCATGTTCTGGCATTTTTGGCTCCGTTTGGCTCTTTTTGGCCTTTTTTCCTAAATGGGAAACAAGATGGCCGCCAGCAAAAACAATAGTGATTACGTTGAATACTAAAGGTCTTCAAAAATGGATAACTACTTGTTTGCGCAAAAAATGAATGCGATATTCGTTCTCAACGTACCCATAAACCTGAAGTTGACAAATTAAAGGTAAATGCGGAGGGCTCGGTAAACCAAAAAATACCTTTTTAACATAAGTAATAGAAGTAATGTAAACGATTCGCGCTTGTGCAGTCGTGAAACAGTTGACAAACAAATAAAAATCCGATGACCCAGTTAGCAGCTCTTTTTCCAGATAAAAACCGATTAAAAAGTTTCCCACATGTCTGAATACCGTATATACCAAATTTCAAGTCTGTAGATAAAAAAATTCGTTTAGTATATAGGTTAAGGGTTGTCCTTTCACGCACACATTCTCACTTTTATAGATATAAAAGATAAACCCTGTTGGACTAAAATCGCAATCCTTTTCTTTGTGTTTAAATAACTGGATTGATCTTTTTGTCTCCTTGTCATACAACTAAGCTTACAATCACTGAACTTGACTTTTTTAAAACACACACACATGCACCCACACACATACATATTATATAATAAAGCTTAACGTCTGTGTGTCTGTCTGTAAACGAATAGGCTCCTATACTAAACTGACCACATACAATGATAGAAGAGGTATCAAGGATCCGAAATGAGCATGATAAAGTGGAAAATAAGGGAGGAAGGTAACTTATAAGGGGGAACCCTATGCACGCTCACACCGTTTCACGTAAAGCTACTAAATCTGGCATGATAAATCAAGAGGGGAAGGGGAAGTTTTGTGGGGTTACACCGTTCACTCTCCCTGACGAAGGGGGGGCCCCAGAGGGGTCACTTATGTCTGGAAACCCTGTAGACGCTCACACCATTTGATGTACACTCGCAGGATAATCCACCGTCGGGTGGGGGAAGTTTTGACGAGTTGGATCGCTCACCCTCATCAGCGAAGGTGAGGCCCCAGTTGTGTCACTTATAACTGGGAACCCTACTGTTTGACATAGAGCTACCGAACTTGCCATTATAGCCCACCATAGGAAGGAGGTTTAGGTCTACATCGCTCACTCCGGCCTCATAGAGGTAACTTATATTGAAGAACTCTAATTGTTCAAACGTTTGTGTCAATAAAGATTCCCACTAATGCCCCTCATGTTCGTTTGATCACCCCCCCCAAAACAAATGATCCGAGCAATGCCAAGTATGTGTGTATGTGTCTATACATCTATAGGACATCTATAAGACGAAAGAGAATATAAGATACAAAAAGTATGCAGAAAGTAAATATCAATTTAAAAGAATTTAAAAGTTATTTATATTGTATATAAATCAGAGTCCATTCTTAAGTTTCTTTTTGAACCCAGTTACTGACGTGTACTTTTGCTAGTATATATATATATATATATATATATATATATATATATATATATATATATATATATATATATAGATATATAGATATGAGAGAGAGAGAGAGAGAGGGGGGGGTAGTGAGAGAGAAAGAAAGAAATTGATTGATGAGTATTCTTTAATACGTGACTTATTTCACAATTTTAGCTCAACCGAGGCAATAAGTACTTATAAACCACTCCATCATTGGCCGATATAGCTGTTCGTTATTTCTAACATTAGTGGAGTAGCTTACAAACGCCTACTGCTACAGAAGGCTTTGGTACGAATGGTTAATCAGTAAATAATTGTATGATGTTAACATGCACACACATATATATTATATACACACATTATATGGGATTTTACTTGTACAAATGGAAATTCTTTTAACTTTCTTGAAGTTTCGCATTTGGATTTTACCATCACTGGATTTTTTATTTTCCACCAGACTATACATTCGTGTGTAATCACCTTTTTCTTCACTATATTCCCTCTGCTTTCAAGTTTTTGTTTTCAAGTAAGATCTTTGACTTACTTGTTGTTTCATCATATACTTCTGCATGCAAAATCCGATCCCGCATTTTGCTAATTCCTACCCTCTAATGAGAAGGAAAGTATTTCTTCGAAACTCCGCGGATTAAGGACTATCCATTTATCTAGTGTTTCCTTTTCAGATTAAATATGTTTTTAACTCATTTCAAAGTGTTTTTTAACATATTTTATTTATTACTGTTTGCTCATATATGTATATATATGTATATATATGCATATATATATGTATATATATGTATATATATGTATGTATATATATGTATATATATGTATATATATATGTATATATATGTATGTATATATATATGTATGTATATATATGTATGTATATATATGTATGTATATGTATGTATATATATGTATGGTATATATATGTATGTATATATATGTATATGTATGTATGTATGTATATATATATATATACGATGTGTAAACATGATCGTGCAATATATATATATATATATATATATATATATATATATATATATATATTATATATATATATATATATATATAGTCACCCACATACAGTACTGTTTTGCTGTTTATATTCAAAACATTACATCAAAACATCTAGGGTCTTTGGCATTTTTTTCTCCGTTCTATAGCATATGTTCTAGATGGCCTCCATTCAGCTTTTTTTTTTTTTTTTGGGGGGGGGTCACCATATATATATATATATATATATATATTATATATATATATATATATTATACATATATATATATATATTAGCAGGCCGCGCAGCATTGTCCGGTTATAAAATACAGTTAAATATATTTTAATTTATGCAGATTTGGTATTTATTATTATAGAGCCAATACTCTACCTTATTATTATATTGTACCCAATATATTATATCGTAGTGATTTCAAAAGTTTTACACAAATATGACTTGGGTGTCATCAATTACAATCAAAACCAAAAGCGGTATTCACTACTATATGACCTATTGAGACATTCATTTCAACACTTAAAAAAATAAAATAGTTTAACTTATAAATGTATATTTGCGCATGCGTAAAGAACTTACTTTAGTCGACTTTTGCCTGTCAAGTTTCAATTTTTCAATTTCGACCACTTATTTATTGTTTTTACCGGCTAAAAACAAATTGAATTTGTTCCATAGATTCGATTCCCTTATGTATCAAAGTTCAAGTTTGTAGATCAAATATTGACAGAGTAGTTTAGTAGAGACCCGTCTGCACAAACACAGAAATTTTTACCTTTATAATATATACAGACATATTATTATTATTATTATTATTATTATTATTATTGCTATAACAACAACAACAACAACAACAACAATAATAATAATAATAATAATAATAATAATAATAATAATAATAATAATAATAATAATAATAATAATAATAGTAATACCATGTTCATATTTTTCTCTGGTGAAAAGGCTAGATCTCGTAAGTACAGTTGTATGGGAAAGTCGCTGACACAAGTACCAAACCAAATTAATTATAATCGGCTTTTTTTTTTCTTTTGACTGGAGCCGACCATGTGCTGCGTAGCGAGTTTTTGCCTGTGTCTTTGATCAACAATCACGCTTTAATTGTTGCCTTTTTGAGTTGTCGGCCCCTGTCGCGCCGTCTCGCCCAACGAGAAAACAAAATACGGAAAATTATATGCTACATTTAGAAAAGAACGAGCGACTCCTCTCAAGAAGAAGGAAGGCATATTTCCTGGACGGTTCCCGGCGGAGGCGGAAGTTGAATTAGACGCATGCGTATTTATGATCTTCGTCCATTCCGGCGAAAAGGTCTTCTTTTGACTGAATACGGCAACGTGAACATCGTTTGTCTGTTGATGACTTTAACAAAATATGCGGAAACGAGATTATTAATAAAACAGGAGAAGAGGAGAAGAAGCCATTCGTTTTCTTAAGAATTTCTTTTTTTGACTCAAGACGCAGAGAGGGAAAAAGAAAGAAAATAAGATCAAACATCCGTCGCTTTTTTCAAACAGGAAAAGTAGACCGCGTTTTTCTCTGTATATCTTCAAAGACAACCGAGAATACTGAATTAAACTTATTTACAGCCTGAACTACTTTCATTAACGTTTGCATTTATTGCAGTCTTTGTTTTTGTTTTTTTTGTTTGTTTTGTTTTACGGCAAATCAACCCTTTTTAGATTATTTAATGCCGGAACGCAACGCGTATTTTAAACGTGTGACGTGGGGTGTCAATTGCAACAGAGTCACCGCTCTGTTTTCTGATATGATAAAAAAAAAGCAGCAACGAAAATTCAGAAACTAGATAATAAAAACGTCAGAAGATAAACTTCTATAATAACCCTGGTATGTCGCCTGAGTTTGTTACGTCTAGTCAAAAATAATCAACGGACTAAGTACAATCTTTAACATATTTACTTCAACAACTTATTCGTTAAATGGTAATATAGAAACTGCTGGATGTATTTTGATTAAAGTCTGTGATTTAAATGCGTTATCTGCACCTCTCAAACTGTCATGGCTGACTTCTTTTCTGAAGAGCGATAACTCTGCTTTCTTCAGTTCAAATGAAATAACTTTATTTTTGTTTTTAGGTTGAAACCTAATAGGGTTACGTAACGAACGCGTACAGATATTATAGATGTGTAAAAATGTAAAAGCTATGTAATATTATTGTTTTCTGTTATAAAATAAATAAATTCAATAACTTATAAAAGACTTATAGAAGAAAATAAGTAGTTGTGCTGTTCGTTTCTGAAGTGGAAATAGAGTGATGACTAGAGCTATGGCAAGATCTTATTCTTATCATTGTTTGAACTCCCGAGTATATATCCGACACAGTTAGACACAGTTAATCAACCGAGAACCACATCACTCTATCTAGAAACATATACAATATTAACTGATATATATACTCGAGAGTAAAAATAATGGAAAGAATATTCTCTTGTCATAGCCCCAGTGATGACCAGTGAATCTACTTGTTTATGGAATGAGGACTGAATTATTTTGATTTACATAAACGGGTAAATTACATTTACTTTACTACATTATAATACAGGAATCTCTTTTCTAACTATAGACCTATTAATTGTAACTAGCGGGACCTGTGGAAATTCCACATGGGACTCATTAATATGTAATATATTGGTGTTCGCATTCTGTAGATGTTCAGTGTAAATGGAGACACTGATATTATTGTAGCTTTTTTGTTAAAACTGCAAAAGTAATTATCCAAGCTAGCACGAACGCCCAGTAAAGCCCGGTCGTAAAGTATGCTTAAATATGATATTTTAATTCTTTCACATTTCGTATATATTATTATAGAATCAATGTTCAATCGATTGTTATATGTTATAAAGTTACGATTCAGTCTTTGTTTCGATATAAACGTATAATTCTGTTTGTCAATTCAAATTGAATGAATGGAAAAATAGCTAGACGGGCGACTAACGAAATTTGTTACGGGGCAAAAAAAATAATAATAAATAAATAAAGACAGGCGAATTATCTAGTTAAATGTTAGTTCGAATTTATAACAGAAACCAGACTTTTTACCGATATTGACGTAGAAATTTGCCCCGCCTTTGAACGAGGGAACTAAATACTACCAAAGCGGCAGGGAAAATTGCCCTCCTTCTCCTCCTCCTCCTCCTCCTCTTTCCCCATGCAACATTTACAGAGGCTAAACAGTATGGTGTCAGGTTGACCTATCTTCAAACGCCCTCTTTCAGAGCATGACTTCCGACTTTTACTAAGTAGAATACTTATTTATTTATTTTTGTTTTGTTTTGTCCCATATGTATGTGTGATAGTGCACGATACCTGTTGGATACACGGGAGCTTTACACTATCCCTGCATCAGAATCACAGGTAAAACAATTCTGGGCTCGGTGTTGCTACAAACACCAAAACATGAAAAATGTCAATTACAAATAATCCAAACCATGGGACCCAGAAGAAAGATCTGGGTGTCATGATCGGCAGATGCTCCTTCGATAGACAGCATGGGGGGGGGCGGTCGTCATCCTGCGAATGTTGGCCAACTTTCTAGTTTCAGAAACTCAAATGACATGGACGCTGAACAGGTAAGTATAACCTCTAATTTCAGGGAACAAAATGATACCGAACAAACACAGCACAGCCATGATAACCATCAAAAGGAAAAAAAAACGAAGAAAGGAATGGACAACAAAAGAGAATAGACTCGTAATGGAATACTACTATAGAATCCATCCTAAATATAGATATGGATGTTATCGGAAACGAATGAAGAAACTATGGGACCTATCCAGTGACTACCATACGACAGAACAAAGAATTGCGGACCAAGCAAGACTGATACTCAAGAAAGGTTGGCTCTCTAAACTAGAACCAACAGACATTCATAAATGATGAAACTAAACAAGAAGCACCCCCCAACGGAACCACACGTAGAGCAACCCCACAAGTTGAAGCCTCACAAATAAAAACACCAGAAGTCGAGGACCAACAAAGAACGAAGCCTACAAACGTGGAAACCGAGAACAATGAAACAGAACTAACAGAGAATGAAGCAAATGAAATAAATAAATTAATACAGCTGATGAACGAAGAAAAAAAAAGCTCACATCGTTAAGGAACTAAGAACAGAAGAAATTAAAAACAGAAACAGAGAAGGTTAACAAACTCCTCCCACATATCCCAGCAAATACAATCACAGTCTTAAACAACCTCATTTACGCAGGCGCTAATATGGTAAGTATGAAATTCAAATCAGAAAAACAACCGGGGACAAGCGGACCGACAAAACCCGGATGAGAAATAAGATTAGAAACCCAAATACACAAACATAAAAAAGAAACCAAAATGATCAACAGGAAGAAAGCAATGTGGAGAAAACGGAATATTGGAAATGTAACTTACAGGGAGAGGCTAAACAAGAAACATGAATAACTGGACCAAAAAATAAAAGCAAAAGAAGCGAGATTGAGACGATATAGATATAAATCTGAACAATGCAAACAAAACAGAAAATTTGAAACTAATGAAAGCCAATTCTACCAAAATGTGGACGGAGGAAAAACAAAAACAGAACAACCAAATCCGACAGAAACAAAACTCTACTGGAGTAAAATATGGGAAGAGTGACGAGATCACAATAGAAATGCCGAGTGGCTGAAAGACGTGAAAGAAGAGTTACAACAAATAGAAGAAAGCAAGCGTATCAAACTAGATGACAAAAGGTAGAACCACACTGCTACAAAATGTCACGGAGAAAGGAACCGTCCCTAGCAACTATAGGCCAATCACGTGCTTACCAACTATGTGGAAGATACTGACAGCACAACTGAGGGAAAAAAACTACCACTCCCTGAATAACCGTGGACTCATCCTCGAGGAGCAGAAAGGATGCCAAAAAGGAAAAAGAGGAACACATGACGTGTTATACAGAGATCAAAAGATCCCAAAGGAGGTAAAAAGGAGGAGAAAGAATTTAGCCATGGCATGGATCGACTACAAAAAAGCGTACGACAGGATCCCCCAAGCATGGATAATAGAATGCCTAAAAACGTATAAAATACCAAGCAGGATCACCAACATAATAGAAAATGCAATGAAAACATGGAGACTGGAATTGAAAGCTGATGGACAACACATAACAGAAATTAACATACAAAGAGGCATCTTCCAAGGAGACTCACTATCACCACTACTGTTTATCATAGCCATGATGCCCTTGAACAGTATTCTGAGAAAGTGCCAAACCGGATACAAGTTCTCCAATACAGAGGAAAGAATTAACCACCTGATGTACATAGACGATCTGAAACTTTTTGCAAGGACCGAAAAGGAGCTAGAGACACTAATTAACACTACCAGGATCTTCAGTCAAGATATCCAAATGGAATTTGGAATGGAAAAGTGCACACAACTAGTTATAAGAAAGTGAAAAATGGAAATGACAGAAGGTATGGAACTACCCAACCAAACAAAAATAAGGGCACTAGGGGAACAAATACTTGGGAATTCTGGAAGCGGACACCATCAGAGCAACAGAAATGAAAGAGAAAATTGGAAAGGAATACCTTAGGAGAACAAGAAAACTCCTGGAAACGAAATTATATAGCAGAAACCTAATAAAAGGTATAAATACATGGGCAGTATCACTAGTAAGATACTCTAGACCGTTTATAGGGTGGATAAAAGAAGAACTGAGACAACTCGACCAGAAAACCAGGAGACTCATGACCATGCATAAAGCACTACACCCAAAGGACGATATTGACGATATTGACGATATTGACACTCTACGTGAAAAGGAAAGACGGCGGGAGAGGACTGATCTGTATAGAAGACTGTGTGAAGGACGCGACAAAAGAACTAGAAAACTACATAATGCAAAGCACTGAAAGGATAATTATGGCAGTGAGAGACACTGAAAAAACCCCAACAAAACAGAAAACAGAGAGACAACTGACAAAACGAGAAAAGAGAAGTGGGAAGAGAAACAACCCCACTGAAGATTCATAAGAATGACGAAAGATGAGAATAACGAAAACACCTGGACATGGATGTGAAAAGGACATATAAACCGAGAAACTAAATCTCTAATAACTGCAGCACAAGATAACTCGATAAGAACCAACCATATCAAAGCAAGGATCGATAAAACACAAGAAAACAGCAAATGCAGACTCTGTGGACAAAGAGACGAAACGATAAACCATATAGTAAGTGAATGCAGCAAACTGGCCCAAAACGAATACAAAAGCAGGCATGACCAAGTGGGGAGGGTGATACACTGGGAATTGTGCAAACGACTACATTTTGAGTGTACAAACAAATGGTACAAGCATAAACCCGCAGCAGCACTCGAAAACGAGAACCACAAAATCCTATGGGGCATGGACATACAGACGGACAAACCCATTCAAGCAAGAAGACCAGATGTAATAATTAACAAGAAAGAAAAATCCTGTCAAATCCGTAGACTTTGCAGTCCCAGCTGACCACAGGGTGAGTATGAGGAACAATTCCGAAAAACTTCGAAAAAAGAATGTCAGAAATTGGAATCAGAGGAATAACTGCAAAAGTACAACGACTAACGATAATGAAAACGACTGAAATATTAAGGAAAACCCTTGAATGCGGAGAATAATACAAGAAGACAATATAACGAATAAGCGTCACAGGGAATGAAGAACACGGAAACTGCATATCTACAAGTTCTACACCCCCCATCATGCACTCCCCCCATTGTTTCATCACCGTTCCCCCCAATAAAAAAGTGATACCAAAGGACCGAGAAAGGTCAATAAGGACTGAAAGACCGAGGAGCGAGCGCCAACCAGACCTCGGCTGGACAAGCGCAAAGAGAACTGGGACCTTGGGGAGGCTGAGTGCCACTCCAGTATAAACTGGGACCTTGGGGAGGCTGAGTGCCATTCCAGTATAAACCAATGGCCACTCCTAGCAAGAAATCAATGGTAAGCGGCTGTTGCGATGATGAAAATTCATTTGCAAATTCTATAAAAGGAGGTGGAGAGAGCTGGATGTCTGGGGAAACTTGTTGTCACTCAGCTTCCAGAGAACACCACAGGTTTCCAATCAGATTGTTTATTGACTTGTGCGAAAGCTCTATGTGAGCTAATAATAATAATAAAAATAATAGTAATAATAATAATAATAACAATAATAATAACAATAATAATAATAACAATAATGATAACAACAATAATAATAGTAATAATAATAATAATAACAATAATAATAACAACAGCAACAATAATAATAATAACAATTATAATAATAATAACAACAACAACAATAATAATAATAATAATAATAATAATAATAATAATAATAACAATAACAATAACAATAATAACAACAGGAATAATAATAATAATAATAATAACAATAATAATAATAATAATAATAATAATAATAATAATAATAATAATAATAATAATATCGTGAAGGATAAAAAAGGTGGAAATACCAGGGTAGGAGAACACCCACCAGAGCACCATTCAAATAGTGCAAAAAGCACTAGAACCTCAGGGAAGCTTTTAACAACCAAAGCCCCAGGCCATCTCAGTAAGAGTGACCAACAAGTAATCAATAGAAAGCGGCTGTTTCGATAACGCAAAGTCATTTACAATGGTTATCGGAAGAGGTGGAGAGATCTGGAGATCTGGAGAGACTTTTGTCACTCAGACTCCAGAGAACACCACACGTTATTTCCAGTGAGGGGTAGCTTCGTGAGGACTGCTAATGAGCGATTTATAATAATAATAATAATAATAATAATAATAATAATAATCACGTTGACACACCGGTTCTCGTTAGATCACTGAAGTTAAGCAACGTTGCGTCTGGTCACTACTAAAATGAATGATTATTTGGGAATTTCAGGTGTTGTATGTGTTCCTTTATCACGGCATTGTTTTCAGTCGTCCAGGACTTCTCCTTGTCACTAGACTCAAACAGTGCCGATTAAAGAGAGGTATGGATAGAGATTGTGAAACAGTAGCCTCACAATTACACGTGCAGCAACTCTCACAGGGGGTATCCATTGTTTTTCGAGACTGACCGGAGGCATCGAATAATAATATTAATAAACGTCGGTTTTAATCTTTATAATCAATATACAAAATTTAGATGAGTCATGATCTACTTGTAGTTTAACCTAGAAAACTGACGCTGTTCGCACTGAGATAACATTTGTTACAGTCCGACCCGAACTTATATTTGTTAACATCTGTTATAATGTCGTGATTGTGGTGGCTGCGTACGCAGAGTGACATTGTCAATATAGGGGAAAAAGTGGATCATTTTACTTAGGCAAGTAATAAAGAATGATTTATAAATAGTAAAAGGTAAATATATAAAATGAGGATTTGCGAACACGCGCGTTCGCGTGAACCTAGCTTATGCAGTGAAACGCTTTTATAACAGATGTGTACGCTTCACCTCAAGTGTTTCTATACTAATGGGTCACCTCTTATCAAAGGCACAGAAGCCATTCTCACATAAGGACTAAAACGATTTTGAAACGATGATGTTTCTTGTGACGTTTCTGAATTTTTGAGATGTTGATTAATTTTTCGTATTATTTGGATTCGTCGGACTACTCTTCTTATTTTGAGTGTTATTTTCACAACGTTTCGGTCGCTGTAACCTCCGATCCTCTTCAGGTGTATCTTGTTGAACTCGGGAATGTTTCTGTCAGACTCGGGAATTTGGACAGAATTTTGAGCGGAACACTTTAATTACTCCACAAGCGTAGCATGCTCTTGTTCCGTCAGCCATTACTGCATAGTGGCCCTAAGTAATTCGCAATAGTATTTTTTCGGTCGCCCACACTGAGGATTGAACCTTTAACCTTTAGGAGAATATTACTTTTACGAATTCTCTAATCACTGTGCCACGGGTTAGAATACTTGGAAAGAAGGTCGAAGGTTACATCGACCGAAACATTGTGAAATTGACACTCAAGATGAGAATTGTAGGTCAAAGAATCCAAATAATATGATGATGTTTCGGTCTCTTTCAGTATCAAAGGGTATTGGTTTTGCTTGAGAAAAAAATTCTGGGGATTTTGTAATGTAAATAATTTGTAACCGTCGTCAGCCGTAATTGTGAAGGTTGAAAAAGACAGGGAACACCCGGGCTGACTTAAGCGAATCCTAAATGAGCAGTTGTTGTTTGTATCCTATGGACAATCCACGCGACATTGAAACCAAAAAAAAAAAAAAAAAAAAAAAAAAAAACACAAGGCGTTACGACAAAAGAATATTCTAACTTAATTCTTTGTTCTTTTATTGGTTTATCCGTCTGCAGACGTCCCGAATTCAACTCGCGTCTCGTCTAATGTCTACTATCTTTATAAGATTTATTAAAAGTTTATCAAAGAATTTGAACGACATAACTTTGAAATACGTTCAAGTTTGCCGCAACGCAAGAAAAGGTCGATTTTCTATGTAACTACAACCGAATTAACTTGTGAAAAAATATGATTGTTTGTATACTAAATCATAAAATATATTTGCTCGTAGGTCGTGATCCTAAACTCGTTTTTGTTTTCATAGCAGTCTCTATCCTATATATGCATTTTGACTTTTTTCCTCAACGTGTTTGCTTGTCTGTCAGAGTCTCTTTTCTAGGCATCAAATCAACCTGCTAAATAAGTCTAGTCTATATATATAAATGGCAAAATGTCAGGCTAGTCTATATATATATAAATGGCAAAATGTGTGTGTGTGTGTGTGTGTGTGTGTGTGTGTGTGTTTACGTCTGCCAAAAGCTTTCGACAGACGCGACGAACACTGGCAAAATAGGTATCGTTTGAAAACTCGGTCCCTCAGACGACAATTAACCAAAAGTTTGCCAAATACATTAATTCTTTTACCGTCGACTAGGCCCTTTTTTACAAGGAGGGGTCACTTTTTTCGTAGAAATTTTTGCAAAATTATTCACGCCTTGCAATGAGTAAGCTTAGTTTGAACGGTGACGACATCGTATGTCATGTTGGCCGCGGTGACTAAACCGTTTGCTATTTTTTCATCTTCTTTTCCTCGTAGCGTTACAGGTTCGAGCCTGTCTGCCTGCCTACTTACTATTTTATTTTTGCGATCGCACGAGTACTCGCTACTATTTTTCTTTATCTTAGGGGGTCGGTTATATTTTTAGGGCTTGGTTGATCAATTATTTGTTTTGTTTTAGTTTATATTTTATTTTTGAGCTCGCACGGGTACTCGCTGCTATTTTCATCTTTTAGGGGATTTTGAAACATTTTTTTAGGGTTCGTTGATCAATACCCTTACCATAAAACTTCTTTACTCCCGGGCAACACCCAGTACCCCCCGCTGGTATTTTATAAAGAGAAGCGGAAAAGTTTATTTTACTATTACTTATAATTAATGTTTTTTTGTGTACAATTTTACAATATAATAAGTTTGTGTTTAATATATATATATATATATATATATATATATATATATATATATATATATATATATATATATATAATTATTTTTTCCTTATAGGAATCGCTTCAGACAAGATATGAAGCCACTTTATGTAGGGTGCTAAAATGCCACTTCAAGGTCAAAACTAGTTAACAATAATTGTTAGATGGACAGATTCCTCATCAGAAAACAGCAATTTTTCTCCCGTTGTCAGAAACATCGCTCATAGAATCTGAGGACTAAAGAACAAAATAATAAAAGCGAGAGTTACGAGTTTATTGGGATACCATAGTTGTATAAGCTCTGTGTTCCTTCAGTTTATTTTGTTGTAATTAAATCTTTCTCTTTACCTTTCATTTAAGAAATTCTTCTTTTTAGTTGCTTGGTTCTTTCTTATCTAATTGCGATTGTTATTTAGCACCAGTGCAACATTTTAAGTGTCGTGCACAAGCTGTAACCAGTTTTCACAAAGCCTTTCAAAGTAATAAAATATTGTCGCCGTTGTAACAGACGCCTCCTTATTTACAATTGCCAACTGACGCTATAGTTGAGACATTAGTTGACTAAATGGTTCACAACACAGGCTGATAACCTTGGTGTACCAAGTTCGAATCTAGTTCGTTCCACCGAAATACTTTCACTTAGCATGTTGTAAGTGCCCGATATAATACTAGAAAACAATTGATGAAATGCAGAAACATATCTGCAATTTAATTCCCTCGCCATTTTATCTTCATTGCAACCACGTAACTTTTATACACTTTGCATTAATTTTTTATACATTCTTTTACTTCTCTCTTCCCTCTCTCTCTCTCCACCACCCATATATATATATATATATATATATATATATATATATATATATATATATATATATATATATATATATATATATATATATACAGGGTGTCCACAAAGACTTTGTGGTCACCCTGTAGATTATGTAGCCAGACTTTATGGGCACCCTTTAGATTATGCAGCCAGACTTTGTGAACACCCTTTAGACTATGTAGCCAGACTTTATGGCCACCCTGTAGATTATGCAGCCAGACTTTGTGGACACCCTATATATATATATATATATATATATATATATATATATATATATATATATATATATATAGCACTAATTGTGTAGCCTGACCTATCTAATCTTTCTCTAATCAATTTTTTTGCAGATTAAGCGTCCCACTTAAAAGTAGCCCGATCTCTCTTATCTTTCTCTTAACGACCAACTGACACCACAAGACAAAATGCAATTCTTTTACCAACAAGATGGTGCTACATGCCACACGTCTCACAGATCACTGACACGAGTTCATGACATGTTTACTACGGAAGAGAGAACAATAGGCAAAGGGTTATGGCCACCACGTTCCCCGGACTATTCATGTGATTTTTATCTTTTTGATGGACTTTAAAACAAAAACTTTATGCGAATAATCCCCACAAGCTAGACCAACTAAATGAGAACATAACCAACGCTATCAGGAGAATCACCAGAGAAGATCTATAGGCAGTATTTGCAAACGTTGTTAAACGTGTCAACGAAGAGCACTTGCAGCATTTTTTATAACACAACATGTGTGTGTTTGAGTGCTTGTGTATGTTAGATAAATATATATATATATATATATATATATATGTGTGTGTGTGTGTGTTTGTGTGTGTGTGTGTTTGTGTGTGTTTGTTTGTGTGTGTGTGCTTATGTTTGAGTGTTTGTATGTGTTTGTGTGTGTGTTTTTGTGTTTGTGTGTGTGTGTGTGTGTTTGTGTGTCCTAAAAATCCTATCCTTAAAACTATTTTAAATGTTCTTTAAAACATCTTTAGTTTTAGTTGGAAATTTTTCAGTTTTGGAAATCAGTAAATTGCTTTAGTAGTTTGCTCCCAGGACTTAATGTTAGTCTTCATATAAAACTGTAATATTAATATTCTTCTAATGATCATCTGTTGTATACGATTAAAAACATTTAAAAGAATTTAAAAAAGAAGCAGTATTATTTCATGGCTCTCCAGTAGTGTTGATTAAACACCACCTCCTTCAAAACAAAGCACGAACAATTTTTGCTTTAGATTTATATCTAACTAGCATATTTTGATCATGAAAATTAAGTGCTAAGTGTGTGACCATTTGGGAATACCAGGTGCCGTATGTGCTCTCCGCTTATCTCGACATTGTTTCCAGTCATTATAAACTTCTCAATGTCACGGGAATCACGCAGTATTGATTCAAAAGAGGTGCGGTAGAGATTGCGCAATCCTTGCTTCATAATTACACGTGTAGCTATCCTTGTACACGGTATTCATTGTCTCTTGAGAAAGAATGGGGGTCGATGAGGGTTATGATTTATTTTAGATTAAAATATTTTACTAACCTATTTGATTTTTCTTTGTTCTATGCTATAAAAATGTATTAATTATATCCGAAATTAAATCATTATATAATAATTATTTTATTGCATTTAGATGAAACAGTGTTTCTGTTTATTAACCTTATTTTATTCATGTTATTATTATACATTTAACAAGATTTAGGAAGCGTTGTAAGTGAAATATTTGTTTAGGAAGAGTTCGGTTATTTTCTTATTGAAACTGTAGATGCAAGAGTATTAAAATAGATATGTATATTATTTCGTAAGTAGATTTCTTATATTATTTTGGATTTGCTTAATTAGTGTACTGAAATTAATTTCATAGCGCTTAAAAATATAAGGACAACGCGTTATTGTCTTATTTAACTTTATATGTGTGTGTGTGTGTGTGTGTGTGTGTGTGTGTGTGTGTGTGTGTGTGTGTGTGTGAAGCGTGGTTTGCATATACTATGATAATTGCTCTGTTTTCTTATGCATGGTTTGATGACCGAGTTGCCGTTTTGCAGGCATGTGACTCAAATTTCAAGTCCTGTGTCGGGATGTATCCTACTTAAGACCCTATAAGATTCCCTCAAAATTCGAGTCTGGAATGACTGGCTTGGTTTGTGTGAGCTGTGTGTGTCTGATTATGGAAAAATAATTATACGTATGATCTCACATTCAATTATCTCTTTCTCTCTCTCTTTCTCTCCCTCTCTCTCTTTATATATATATATATATATATATATATATATATATATATATATATATATATATATATAAAGCTGAATGTGTGTGTGTGTGTATGTGTGTGGTCACGAATAGTCTATTTTAAAAAACTGTTTACATATAATGATAGAGGATGTATCGAGGAACAGGAATGGGTATGTTTGATCTGGCATAATGACGATTCATTAAAATTGTGGGGTCTGCGTTCGCGCCTGGTCCACAAAGTATGGAAATAAAAAATTAAAAAAAAAACGTTTACAAGTGTTTTTTTTATATAGATGTACATAAGAATACTTTGATAAGTATATTTTAACTTAAATAGGGATGGTATAATAAAATTGAGGGGTCTGCGTTCGTGCCTGGCCTCCATAGAATGGAAATAGGCACACACTTTAATAAAGACTTTTCATATCTATCTGCGTATATAATAATTATGTTTCAGTTTGAAGAAATATGGAATAATAAAATTATGGGGTGTTCGTTCGCACCTGACCTCCATAGAATGTAAATATGTCATAAAGTTTAACAAGTTTTTTTTAATATAGATCCACAGAATATTGTGATAAGTGTTTCAGTGTGAACAGGTATGGTATAATAAATTATGGGGGTTATCTATTTTATTTTTACTTTCATCATATTTTGCTTTGGTTTTGATACCCCAAATTCAACCCAAATTTACAACCCTTCCTTTTCATAACCTATCATACTTTCATAAACAGCCTACTGAAAATGGACTCTGATTTATGAAAGTATGATAGGTTATGTAAAAGAAGTGTTGTAAAGAGATAGCTTCGAATTTGGGGGTATCAAAACCAAAGCATTTTTATTATACCATCCCTATTTTATTATACCATCTCTATTTAAGTTAAAACATACTTATCAAAGTATTCTTATGTACATCTATATCAAAAACACTTGTAAACGTGTTTTTTTTTAATTTTTTAATTTTTTATTTCCATACTTTGTGGACCAGGCGCGTACGCAGACCCCAAAATTTTAATAAATCATCATTATGCCAGATCAAACATACCCATTCTTGTGTCTCGACACATCTTCTATCATTATATGTGATCAGTTTTCTATAATAGTCAACCATATAGGAGCCTATTCGTGACCAGACACCCACACAGACGTTCAGCTTTATATTATAGATGTGTGTGTGTATGTATAATGTAATATTATATGTATCTATCTATCTATCTATCTATCTATATATATATATATATATATATATATATATATATATATATTTACTTTTTATTTTATTTTAATTTTTATCTTTTGTTTTTGAATATTCTTTTTATCTCTATTTTTATTACTTTACTTTTATTAATTTACTAGTTTGGTTGTGAATTCAAGACACGAGCTTCTATCCTGTAATCATAAACGTTGGTTTAAATTTAATAAATATAAACCACCTTAAATCATTAAAAATTACTCATTAGTAAAAATAGATTTTTTTTTTTAATAAATTAAGTTAAACCAATTACCGCCCTTAGACTCGTAAATCAAATAATAAATAAAGCCACAACAATTATCTCCCCTTAAAAACTTGCAAAATAAATACTCTCTCTCTATAGATATTAACTGTAGCGTCTTTAAATCAAAATACGCTAACGGAAACAATTTACTGCACGAGCGTCGCCCTTTTAAAATTCATCATTGAATAAAATAAAAAGCTATAGCAAACATCTAAATGACTACTTTAAATACAGTTCCTGATTTCAAAAAAAGAAAAACTAAAAGGTAACTATATATCTATATATTTTTAAATCAAATTTATTATGTAAATTCAAAAAAATATATATTTTTTCTACTCATTTCTATCTCTAACCTATACCAATTTTCTTATTAATTTTCTTATAAATTTTAAATCCAAACCTTTTACTTCAATTTTTCAGATTCATCTGCCTTACTTTTAATGCTAGGTTTATTTTTGGTGTCTTTTCAATTCAATAGAAATCCTCCTAAATTTGCTGATGAGGAGACCGTGCTTACCAAAAAAACTATGTATAATTGTTCTACGTGACTTCATGTATACCACAAATAAAAAGCACGGATTTCCGAAACGATCGTACAGATAATTGACTTTGTTGTTGTTCCTTCTTATGAAACTGATTTTTAATTTAATTAAATTTTGATTTTTAAATTTAAATTTTTTTTAAAATTTTTAAATTATAAATCACATTACTTAATATATATATATATATATATATATATATATATATATGTATATATATATATATATATATATATATATATATATATATATATAAGCACTATCATGCCGCCCGACGTTGTTAGGTCGTAAAATATGATACTTTAATTAAGGAATGTTTTGTATTTATTATCATTATAGAGCAAATTCTCTAGTGATTATTATATTGTGCATGTGTGTGTGTGTGTGTGTGTGTGTGTGTGTGATTTAAAAAGTATTAAAAAATGACTTTGATGCTATCAGCTGGAATTGAAACCATTCATCTAGCCCTCCAGCCATAGTTGTATTTTAGTGCTTCAGACTTTGTCGTTACCGTTTGAAATATAGCAAAAAACAACAAAAACAAAAAAAAAAACAAAGCTAAAAATTAAGCAACTTCAAGCTAAAAATGTATTCGTACGCATGCTCAGAAGATATTCGATTTACCCTGCGAACGTTAACGGTTTTTTTTTAATCTCTAAGCAGACTAAAACCAAATCGAAAGTGTCCCCGAGACCCAATTACCCTATATATTAAGTTTTAAGTTTATCGACCAAATATTAAGAGGAGAGTTTGGTAGAGTCGTTTCGACAAACACACAGACAAGGTCACTTTAACTTTGAACTGTAATCAGTTACTTCTTGCTTTATTGATGTCTAATGGCTATTTGATGTTTAATGGCTAGTTAATATCTAATGGCTATTTGATGTTTAATGGCTAGTTAATATCTAATGGCTATTTGATGTTTAATGGCTAGTTAATATCTAATGGCTATTTTATGTTTAATGGCTAGTTAATATCTAATGGCTATTTGATGTTAAATGGCTATATGATGATTAAGAGCTATTTGTTGTTCAATGGCATATTGATGTCTAAGGGTTATTGGATGTTTAATTGCTATTTGATGTTAAATAGTTATTTATTGTTTAATAGCATATTTATGTCTAATTGCTATTTGATGTTTAATGGCTATTTGATGCCTAATGGCTATTAGATGTTTAATGTTTAATGGCTAATTGATGTGTAATGCTATATGATGCTTAATAGTTATTTGTTGTTTAATGGCATATCGATGTCTAATGGCTATTTGATGTCTAATGGCTATTTGATGTCTAATGGCTATTTAATGTTTAATGGCTATGGATAAAATTTAATACAAATCTGAAAGTCCGAAGTTTTACATGTGCGATTGTGTCCATATTATACTCCCTACAACCCTTTCAATTACTCTAAAGAAACTGAAATTTGGAGAATATTTTTTCATTGATGTTTATCGATCGTGTGTTCGTCGAGATACACCTGAAGAATGTGTTTATATCGACCGAAACGTGTAAATAACAATGCATTCGAAAGTCTTTATAAGGAATTATTCCTGTCTATTAATCGTTTAAATATCATTTCCATCACCAAACTTGTAGATCGATATTTTCAAGATGCCTATTCTTGTTAACATAGTAATATATTTTCTGTTCCTTTGAAATATTTTTTGGGCATTGTACTTATTAAAGGTTTCAAAATGTTTTATTATGAATCTGACAGGTGTTCCGGTTAGTTTTCTAATTCATCTACTAATGAACCGTGACGCAAAACAAAGGAACGAACATATTGACGTATTAATATATCAATTATTAGTTCCTTCATGTGTAGGTTTTATTTGTTTGTATATAACCTAGCGTCGACTTCGCTTTACCAATCATCATCAAAATATCAATCTGGCCTAACTCGGTCTAAACTGATTTAATTTTTGTATATCTGAATAAAAGGTCAAGGTGAGGGGAAAGGTGAAAGTCACATTTTTGCCATTAACAGACGTACTACTTGGCTCATACTATAGCCAATAAAGTTCCGCATCTTATGTTAATTTGACTTTTGCCCGTGAAAGTTTTGACACCGTTTAAAATTCCTACTTTTTCTAAATGTCATGTAGAAATCTGATGATGAAAAGTAATGAACATGTAACATCCCAGTCTGATCAGATAAATAGTTTTTTGAGTTAACGACGTTTCTATAACGTTATTTTGTGCCTGCTATATAACCGTGTCTATGTACGTCTTGCTCTATCGTGTATGCGTGAGTGTTCTAATGGCCTCTATGTAATCGTCCCTTCAGGCTAGCCCGCAAGCATCTGTTCCCATTTCATTATATACAAGTCTTACATATACAGTATATATACATTTATAGAGATGTGTATACGTGTTTATGTGCGTATAGACGCGTTAAGAGTTCACCATAATTTTTTTTTATTATCCTATCTTCTGTGGTGCAATTTTTCACGTCACTAGTCGATGATCTGTAAAGAAGCATTCAAGACGAAACGAGACGCCGATTTTCTGGCAAAGATCTCTTTATTCGTCTACGAATGAATCGGGGACCCCTTGCATTGCTGACTTAAGCTTTCTTTCGTCTTCGTCGACGCATCTTTGTTTTACCCCCCCCCTGATCTCAAA